>NW_020799203.1:14254-17059 GCF_003259725.1 Athene cunicularia | reverse complement strand
TTTTTTGCCTTGATTTTTGGGTGTTGCTCGCGGAGCGGCTGATTAAACTTTGCTTCAAGCGGCTCTGAAATGAGCCCAGCGCTAAGTCGGGTTTTGCAGAGTTCAGACATTTCTTCAGCACAAAGGTGTCAAGAACGTATCTTCTGGCTCAGGGGAGGGAGGAAAAAAAAATAAAACCCAACAACCAAACCAACCAACCAAACCTTTTTGTATCCCTGCTTTGCACATTCTATTTCCCGTATTGACTGAAAGTACCGAAACAGAGATAAATCCCTAAAATTGACCCTCACGCATGAATATTTTCTACGATTTTTTTTTTTTTCCAATAGCAATGAAATAGCGCCTCGGTCTTTGTCATTAACGGTAGAAATATTCCTCGTAATTAAAGAGATGCGGGTTTTCTCCCCTGGCTAACGAATTCATTTGAAAGCCGGAGCGATGAAATACGCCGCCGAATAAAAGAAACCAAGCCCAGAAATAATACAGATTTTACGGCGAAGCAACAATTTGTTCTATCCGTTCGCTGGTAATAAATAAGTTTTATCTATTTTCGTGTTTGAATGTCTTTGAAATCCAACTATTCCTCTTCAAGGTGAACCGGCTTATAATACAGACAATTTATGTCACCCTATATGCGGCGTAATTCCTCCTCCTGCCCCATTTTTCTGCCGGATTGGCGCAGGGACATAGGAAGAAGGAAATAAAAGTGGATAAAAGTCTAATTTGGGTTTGCTCGTACAATATGGAAGTACGTAGATTCTCCCGGAGCGGGAGAAACCGTGTTAAAAAAGATAAAATATAAAGTAGAAAAAGTAACTAATACAGGAAAAAAAAACCACTTGAATTTTTACTCCGTGGAAACCCCAAACCCTGTAGATTTCCCCAATTACTGCTTTTTTTTTTTTATTCCCAAACTTAAATCTCTCTGGAGGGGTGGATGGGGTTTGCTGCTGGGGCCCATTCCTAGAGACATATTTCCTTTCCTCCTTCTTCCTCTCCTGTCCAAATCCAACAGCTCCTGGGGGGGAAAAAAGAAAAAATGAAAAAGAAAAAAAGAAGAAAAAAGGAGGAAGAAAAAAAAAATTAAACTGCTTAGAACCGGACAAATCTTATATTTTTGGAAGACCTGAAGTGCACCCACCTTGTGTTGGGGAATCCTCTCCCAGGAAACGGAGAAGAATGTATGAATTTATCTTAATCGTGTGTTTACCGCAGACAAAAAAAAATGATCTTAACACCGTCAGGCTGAGGCTCAGGTCGGTGGCTCCCCAGTGTTTCCAGACTGGAGGTTGGGGGCTAAACTGGGGGTTACTGGGCTTGGGGTTGGATACGGCCAGGACTGGGGGAAGGATGAGTTGACTCACTGTGGTTTACTTTGGCATTTCTTTAATAAATATCCTTCATCGATCTTCTAAAAGCTGCTTTTTTTTTTTTTTTTTTTTTTTTTTTTTTTTTCCTCCTGCCTCCAAGAAGTGTGTGGCATCTCCCCGAAAGCAAAAAAAAAAACAAAAAACCCAGAGAATCCATTATATCTAAATATCCGCTTAGAGAGAGATCGAGGAAATCGGAATCTAATTTATTTAAATTGGCCTGACGGGGTTATTTTTTTTCCCTCTTGTTAAATGAATTTGCTGCGAATTTACACCGAAGAAACGCAATAACGCTGCTCCTAATAACCATAACCATAACAATAAGCATCAAGATGCCCGAATCTAAACCCAGTCTAATATATTTCCAGTTTAAGAGCCGCGCTTTCACGTCTCATTCCCACTTTAAAGTCAGACCCAGGATTTCTTTGACGTCCCTCCGGCTCCTGGGTCTAGGGGGGGGACACACACCAGCCCTGTAGCAATTCCACGGGGACAGAGGGACCGTGGGAGCCCCCGGGGCAGGGACCCGCTTCCAGGAGAGGTGAAATCCCCCCCTGTACCCTCCCCCAGAGACAAAAGAATCCCAATTAGCCGATATTCAAGCTTGTTTGTTTGTTTGTTTGAAAAAAAATAAATAAATAACAGCATCCCGGTTGGGTTTTAATGCTACGTGCGCGAGTATAACTCTTATTAAAGCAGCAATTCGGAGATTAACTTATGCTTCTTGTTTCCCCAGGATTTTTCTAATTATATTTAGAGCGACGCAGCGAGCGATATTTCTCTCCTTTTACAACGCATTTTACACATCCATTTAATTACTTCTTTTTTTTTTTTCTTTCTTTTTTTTAACCGGAAGATGATCTACAAGCCACAGAAGGCAAGGCTGGCCAATATAATTTATTTTTTTTGGTTGTTGTTGTTGATCTTTTATTAACCTTGCAAGTTAATACTGATTTTAAATAGTAAACAGTAAATCACCGAGTAGAGGTTTGGGCAATTTTATTTATTATCAAGAAATCACATAATAATACATTATTTTTTTTAATTATTATTATTGTGAAGCAACTTTTTACATGACTCTATAAAGCCCGACCGTGCTATAACAGACATTTGCATAGACCCTACATAGAATAGCTTGAGGTAAAGGAACATTACAGATGAACTCTACTGCGAGGGATGCATATTAACAACGGCACCAACCTAGACTAGGGGGTACAAGCAGAAAAAACAACGCCACGTCCACGGAGAACAAACACAGAACAACCAGAAATCCCACCGACCCGCCTTTTTTAAAGCAATCTGGAAGAGAATATTGCATATATTTTCATTTTCTTCGGCATTTTCTCTAGGGCTTGCTGCTGGTGCCTTGGCCTTTGTGTTGGGGGGAGAGTTTTGGTGGTGTGGTTTTCTCTTTTTTTTTTTTTTTTTTTTTTTT
>NW_020799203.1:0-2446 GCF_003259725.1 Athene cunicularia | reverse complement strand
TTTTTTTTTTTTTTTTCGCACCTTCAGCGGTTACACGGGCAGCTTTGGGGACATGTTGCTGGGAAGAAGCCGGGAACAGGTCAAAAAAAAAGCCCCCGGGAAAAAAAAAAAAAAAAAAAGAGTGAGAGAAAAAGGCGCTGGAAAAGGAAGATTGCAGCGTCTCAGTTCAAGGTCACTGTCTAGTGTAGTGAATAGGATCGACATCTTATGCTAATGACTGTCTCGGGTGAGCATCACTCGCTGCGCGGGGAAAACAACCCCCTCAAGTTTGGGGTTGACTTTTCCCCTTTTTTCCCCCCCTGTTTGAGGTGTTTCTCCCTGCGTTCCTCCTTCCCTCCTTCTTCCCGTTTTGCACCACTCTCTACCGAGCGTGAGAAATAAAATTTCCCCTTCCCCTCCTCCTGCATTTCATCTTCCCCTGCGCAGCCCGCGGGGCTGAGCTCGGCTGGCCGTTCCCACTTGAACAGACCCTTTTCTCCCCCTCCCCTCCAGCCTCGCCTCTTCAAGAAATCCAAAATCAAAATCAAAACCAAATCAATAAAAATTGGCCCAGGCAAAACGGGAAGGGCTTAGCCCCGCTTTCGATTTTCTCCCAGAAAAGACGATGAAATTTAACCCTCATAGGGCAAAAATACTCCACAACGTATCTATTCCATCGTCCTGCCTGGAAAAGGAGCGGGGTGGGGTGGGGAAAAAAAGCAAATTAAAAGATCTCCTTGTGCATCCGCAGGTTGGAAAAAAAAAAAAAAAAAAACAAAAACAAACCCAAACCCAGATCCAGTCATGGCTCAGCTTCTCTGATCAACCGAGTTTCACCCCAAATTGGTTGGGATTTGCAAGGGGTTGCGGTGACTCGAACAAGAAGCTAGCTGCCAGGGTCGAAAAGGAAGTATTTAGAATAAATATATATAGATACATGACACGGGGAATAAAATAAAGACAGGCTTTGGAAAGGCCGCAGAACTGTTATTTCGGGGTAGCTATATATCACTGAAACCTGCGCCGGCTATTTTTTTCTTCTGATGCGGAAAACGCGTGTCCATAGACATCCTATAGATCCGTAAGTGTGTAAGACACCTTCTATATATCTATATAAGAGGGTAGTAAAACGGAATGCGTAGGAGCTGGGTATTAAATAAATATATATATATATGAACATGGAAAAGTGGTAAATGGATGTGAATAAAACCGTCTACGACACTTCAGCTCCTCCAAAATACAAATCATCTGGGGCAGCTTTCAGTTTTAACGAAGGCAGGTCCCAGCCTCGGTGCAGGGAATAGTTAAATGCCTGGAATATCATTTTTTTTTTTTTTTCCCCCAGCTTTGCCAGCAGAGGAGCTTCTCCTCCTATTAGATTAATGTAAACTGATGCCTGCCATCCTTTGTGAGGCAAAGGTTTAGTCCCCCGACTTTGGGGAAGTTCGCTTTGTCCGCCAGCTCTGGTTTGGGTGAGAAGTTGGCGTTTCGTACTGTAATTCCCTTGGAGGGCTGAAACCTCCCCCCCCAACAACTGTAACAACAAACCGGTTAATGGTCTAGAATTCACGACTCTCGAGCAAATCGCAATTGGAGAGGCTGCAAAGCGTGATCTCACTTATTTAATGTTCCTTGTAAAGGAAGAGAAAGTGGTTGGGGAGGAAAGGGAGTTTATTAAACCCACGGCTGGTCCAACTGTGGCTGAGCCAGCTGAGTTCCCCGCCAGGCAGCAGCTTCCCCCCGGAGTGGAGGAGACAGGAGACACGACATTTTGCTGGGTATAATTCTTAAATACCCACAAACACGAGGGTTTCCCAAAAATGCGCCGCACCACGTAGGCAAAGGCGGGTCGTAAGCCAGGAACCAGCAGTGCGGTAGGAGTCTGTGGGATGTGTGTACACACACGCACCGTGTGGGCTGTCAGTGTCTTAAGAAATAATTTCTTGGCAGAGCCTTTAGAAGCCTCCTCTCTTTTGCTGCTAATTTTTTTTTTTTTTTTTTTTTTTTTTAAGACCAAGCGCTTCCATAACAAATAGAAAGTTAACCAGCAAGAGTTATACTTACCTCTGCGCTGAGCACAGGGCTGCAAGAGCAGAATTCCCCCTCCAGATTAGGAAATTATTCTTTTTAAAAGTGCATTACGGAAGAAGAATATATACAGATGTGAGAGAGCGGAGAAAAAAAAAAAAGAAAAGATTAAAAAGGGAAGAAAAGGGGAAAGGAAGGAGAAAGGGAAAAATAAAAAGAAGGGGAAAGGGGGAAATAAAAAGAAAGGAAAAGGGAAAAATAAAAAGAAAGGGAAAGAGGAAAACAAAAAGAAAGGAAATGGGAAAAATAAAAAGAAAGGGAAAAGGAATGAAAAGATAAAAGAGAAGATAAAAGAAATAATAGAAGAAAAAGGGAGAGGAAAAAAGATAAGAAAAGAGAAAGAAAAAAAAAAGAGACAAGAAAAAAGAAAATGTCAGGG
>NW_020799202.1:10875-17282 GCF_003259725.1 Athene cunicularia | reverse complement strand
GGGAATAAATGTGATTTTATTTTTTTTTCTAAGGGCTGGCTTTGGTCTGGTGGGCACACTGCGGCGGTGGGACGGGATTCTACCCAGTTCAAACCAGTAGCAAGGCTCCGTGCTTGACCTCATCCTGTCTCTTAGCTCAACACCGAGTCACGAAAACGTAAAGAACCCGGGAGAGGAGCGCGAGCCCCGCTCCCGCCCGCCGGCCCCACGAGCCTCATAAACCGCCGTGAGAGCCTCGACACTAATTTTTGGGGTGCGGGGAAAAGGAAACTTTCTCCTCCACAGTCATTTTTCCGATGAGATGGAGGCTCCTGCTTCAGATCAGCCCATGACCAGCACAGCAAGGCCTGTTCCCAGCTAAGTGAAAATGAAATCAGAGCATTTCCTCATTTCCTGACTCGTGATTTGTCTGACGAGTCGCAGGCGCCGTGTGCCAGAGGTCCGGGTTGTCCCGGAGGTGGGGATGTGCTGGATTTGTCCCCGGTGTCCCCCCAGCCCGTAGACACGCGCTGCAGGTACCCACCATCGGAAGCTTTTCCAGGTACGTTGGGTTCTTTTGTATTTTAACACCCCGCTGGGAGCTTTGAGGAAGTAAAACCGAAGGGACAACATTTTTTATGTTGACTCTGACTCCATTTTATCTCTAATCTCCTCCAAGCCCTCTCTGGGTAGTTGAACTGGAGGTAGCAGCCCGTCCTCGGGAGCTGGCGGGCATCGGTTGGATAAAAATAGGAATTTTTTTGCTGTTTGTTTTTCAAGGCGCTGGAAAACACGGGTTGGTCAAAACAGCTCCTTGACCAGGCGACGTGCAAACCGCCTTCGGGGAGGGTTTCTCAGGCAGGGCGGAACCGCCAGACGAGGCGCGTGTCTGGATGCGTCCCGGCCTCTCGGCGTCGGCGCGGGCAGGGCGGGGGTTGGCTCCTCCAGCACCGCTTTTCCCACCGAGGGAAGGTCCCGAGTGCGGGGCAGGATTTGTCCCCCCAGCTGGCAGGGGCTGGGGGTGCGCAGGGGGCGAGGCAGCGCCGCTGCCGGGTGCTTGTCTGGGCAGGCCGGACGGGAGGTGTCGGGCATCAGCCGGTGTCGAAGGGCAGCGCAGGGCATGCCGGGGAGCGCAGGTCAGGGCTGTCATCACCGCTGGGCCTCCCTCACCCAACCGGATTTGTCACTAAGGGGTCAAGCTCGGCTCCGGGTCTGAGCCTGCGGCTCCCAGCCTGCGTCCCGTGTGCGACGCCCCGGCCCCAGCCGAGCGGGATGAAGCTTCTGGTTCCCGTCGCCTTCCTGGCCGCGCTGGCGGCGGCGCTGGGACACCCCGACCCCGCGCTGGACTGGCACTGGCAGCTCTGGAAGAAAACCTACGGCAAGGAGTACGGCCACGAGGTAGGGCTGTGCCGGGGTGGGGGCAGCTCGGGGTGCTGCCGTGGGGGGACAGGAGCCGGCAGCGCTCCGAAGCACGGCTGCTCCCCAGGGGCTCCCCACAACCTTCCGGGGGATAAAATGGGATGAAATGGCCGCGGGGGCCGCAGCTACACGCCACGAGGGCCGCGTTTGCTTTCAGAAAGAGGAAGGGGACCGGCGCGCAACGTGGGAGAGGAACCTGCGACTGGTGACGCTGCACAATCTGGAGCAGTCCCTGGGGCTGCACTCCTACCAGCTGGGCATGAACCGCCTCGCAGACATGGTAGGTGCCGGCCACGCTGCTGAGAAGGGGGTTGTCTTCATCTCTAGGGTTGTCTCCATCTCTAACCACCCACGAGGTTGCTTTCACAAGGCGTCGCAGTGGGTTAGGGGTGGGGGAACTCCCAACCCCCCCCTCCCTCTCTCAGCTCACCCTCTCCGGGAGTCCAGCAGCCGGGGACAAACTGCTGAGACATTCCTGTGCCCAACCCAGCGGCATGAGGCAATGTGGTGTGAGGAAACGGCTCCGTAACGCAGCATTAGGGATGCCCAGACCTGGGCCTGGTCATTATATATATATATATATTTGCAAATCATCCCTCTGTCCCAAGGTCGGGGTGTTGTTCAGCGAAAGCCATCGGGTTTTGGCGCTGGAGTTACGCTCCGTATCTTCTTTTTCTTGCCCTTTCCAATGAATGGCAGGACAATAAATGTCAAAAACAAAATCAAGGACTCCACAAACCTAATTCTTGCCGCTCAGACTGTTCAAGGGAAATGACCCTCCACTTCCAGCACGCCCGGTGTAAGATGCATCCAAGACAAGGACATCATGAGCCGGGATTTTCTTTTCCCCCCAGACCAGGGAAGAAGTGGCAGCTTTGTTGACCGGACTCAACGTTGTCCCTCGGCCAAACCGGACCTCCACGTCCCGACCGCAGCCCGGCAGCCGACTCCCGGCCACGGTGGACTGGAGGGAGAAGGGATGTGTCACGGACGTGAAGAACCAGGTTTGAAACTCTCTCTGCGCCTCTTCGCGTCTCGGTCCCGGGCTCGGGCTGAGCGTCTCTGGGGCTTTGGCAGGGCGCCTGTGGATCGTGCTGGGCGTTCAGCGCCGTGGGAGCCCTCGAGGCCCAGGTGAAGCTGAAGACGGGGAAGCTGGTGTCCCTGAGCCCCCAGAACCTCGTTGACTGCTCCATGATGTACGGGAACAAGGGCTGCAGCGGAGGTTACATAACCGGCGCTTTCCAGTACATCATCGACAACCAAGGGATTGACTCGGACGAGTCCTACCCCTACACGGCTCAGGTAGGTGACAGACCCCAACAGCACGGGAAAGCTGCAGGAAAACACGTGTGTGTGTGTGCAGAGCAGCAGGGCCATTCGTTCTGCTCTCCCGTGCAGGCACTTTTCTCCTCCTCTCCCACCGATTTCCCTCTGTCTTGGTTTCTACCAGTCTCGTGTCGTCTTTGCAGCTGATTCTTTCAAAGCCAGGGAAAGGACCTCTGGAGTTGTTTTTTATTCTCTTGGGTGAATGCCCGGACTGGGAGCCAGAATTTCTACATGTTTCTGTCCTACATAAATTATGAGGCAACGTACTACACGGAAAGGAAAAATGGGACAGGAGTCCTGGGTCCTATTGTCATCTTCTGTAGTTGACAAATGGGATATTGGTATTTCTACCATTTCAGGGGGCAGAGGCTTCCGGTGAATGAGGTTTAGACGATTGTTTGTTGAAAAGTTGCCGGTAACAGATGCTGTGTGACCGCTGCAAGGTCGTAAGGAAAGAGCCGTAAGAAAATAAAGATCCTCATGCTGAGAGTCTTGATGGCCAGAGACAAGAGATGCCCTGAAACAACCCGGTGTCTTGAAAACAGGGTCTGTGTAAACAGGTCAACGCACCAGCAGCTCGGTCCAAGAAAGAGAAGTGGAATACGAACCTTCAAACATGCATAAGGCAGCTCCAGAGAGAAAAGACGCTGTTCCCTGTGTCCAGAGGGAGACTGAGAAGCCATCGGGCTTGATTTACGATAGAAGGAATTTAGGTTAAACATGAGGAGGAGCAAGGATGAGGAAGCAGGGACGGTTTCTCTAGGGAAGTGGTAGAAGTATTGTCATCAGAGGTTTCTAGAAAAAAAAGGCAGAGAATTCTGTTGCAATAGTCTGGCAGATCTTGGTGTGGGGAAGTCTTTTCAGGTCCTTCCAGGCATCTTTTGTGTAGAAAAATGGTGCTCACAGGAAAATGACGAAGGGGGTTAGCACAGGGTAAAAGAGGGCTGACGGAAAACACCCCAAAGTCTTGAGATGTTCCTGGTGAATCCCTCACACTCCTCGGCTCCCTCTTGTTCCCACCAGAACGGGACGTGCCAATACGACGCTTCCGCGCGAGCCGCCACTTGCTCCAAGTACATCGAGCTCCCCTACGCCGACGAAGCAGCCCTGAGAGATGCTGTAGCCAACATCGGACCTGTCTCCGTCGCCATCGACGCCGCCCAGCCCACCTTCTTCTTGTACAGGTCAGGTACGTCCTTCTACTCTGGAGATCTTCACAGTCTTCTGTGTCTTTCTCCGCATCAAGCTTATGGAATTTGGTGGAATTTGGCAAGCTGGGGCTTAAGCCCTGGATGAAGTGACTCTGCCGAAGGTTGACCTTGACTCAACGACTCTTGTGGTCTGATGACACCTTCCCAAACTCCCTTTTTTTCCAGGTGTGTACGATGACCCCCGGTGCACCCAGGAGGTGAATCACGCAGTGCTCGTGGTTGGCTACGGCACCCTGAACGATAAGGATTACTGGCTTGTGAAAAACAGGTGAAGGCACGAACTCTTGCCGTCCGCCCGCTCGCGCTCTGTAGGGGCGGGCTCTCCCGCTGCTCAAGCTGGCATCCTCACGGTTTTATAACGACCGATATTTATACAGACGAGAGGACGGCCAGTTGGGCGCTTGTGCAGTGGGGGTTGTTACAGCATGGAAAGTTGCTGTTGGCCCTTAAACTACTCCCTCAGGAGTCCTGCTTAGCCATGTCAAAGCACCTTTACGCCGTCCCAGCAGTGTGAGGGAACTTTAAACGCATTTAAAATACACTTACGCCCGCCTTAAGTTCCCTTTATGTTCACGAGCGCTGTCGTAACCGAATCGGGGATTAGAAATCCCACGAAGCAGTTAACGCAAACCCTTTGGCGGTGTGACAGTGATTAAGCTGCCGCTTCACTTACCGAAAAAGGAATTTAATTTCGCTCATCTCTGCTTGTTTGTCTCCTGTCCCAAAAGCTGGGGCGTGAGTTTTGGCGAGGAGGGCTACATCCGCATGGCGAGGAACCACGCGAACCACTGCGGGATCGCCAGTTACGCCTCTTACCCGCTGGTATAGACGGACCCCGCGCGTCCGGGAGGACTCCCGAGGCTGCAGTTAAACCCCCGACGCTACGCTCGCATGGATCGACTGACCAAGAATCGTTTTTTGGCTCTGTGGGCAATGTCCTTCTGTTAGATCCGCTTGTGTGACAGGCTGGGAGGGAGCCCTTGGCGTGGGAGGATTTTGGAATATGATTTACAGGCGCCTAGTGACTTGTTTTTTGGGGAAAAAAAAAAAAAAGTTGTGTTGTTTTTTTTTCAGAGTAAAATTGTGGTAACTCCAAATATGACAAAGATCATCTACAGTTTGAGATCACGTTTTCCTCTCTCCAGTTTAGCACTGATACGATGCCACGGGTGTGATTTGATCTCTGTGCAATGTCGATGCAATTGCAGATATCCTTTGAAAAAAATAAAAGATCGGTTTCGCTGCCCAAAAAACTGATATTTGGTCTCTGGAGGCAGGAATGGGTGGCAGATGGAATTCCAGCTGGTGTCTGCTCGCCCGGCACTGCTTCCCCGTGTAAGGACCCCTCACAAAACCTCTCCGCGAATGAAGTTTCTCTCCAAACGATGTTTATAAATCGGGAATGGAGGATACGGGCCACTGCACCGCTGCCAAAAGTGTGGGGAGAGGAAGGAGCTGATACCCGTGGGTTCACGTTGATGTGAGTTCTCGTGATGATGATGATGATGATGAAGCCGTCACTGGCACTTCAGCCGCCACCGCACCCACACACCAGAACCCGGCATCCAACGCAGGACTTGTTTCCAACAGGGACGGCAAAACCAGCGCTGCAGGGAAAAAGGTTTTCACAGTGAGACCGCAGATTCATCGGCCCGTTTTCTTTAAATCGACGTATTTACTATAGGCTTTGAAAAATTATTTGTTTCGGAGGCAAAAGTTCCATCGAGAAATCACTTTTATATTTAGCTGGGCGCTGTGCAGGCCTGAGGTGCCACCTTGGGGGAGCGGGGGGAATTGAACAAGTCTCCGTCTTCACGTCACCTACCACAATTATCGCATATTTTTGGCCTTTGAAGCCAACTAGACAGGTTATTGTTGGTTGTTTTGTTGGTTTTTTTTTAAAAACTCTTTTGCCGAAGCGTTGCTCACAAAGAAAACCCTTTCGACTGAAGAAAGCAATCTCCTTTTCCAAGCACGGAGGCCACTGGAAAGGGCTCAAAACCCCTCGTGCCTTCGGCAAAAACACCAACCAGCAAAGAGCTGATGGGCCCGAGACCCTCGTTCGACGAAGTAAAAAAGATTGTTTGGAGTTAACGCGAAGATACAGACTGGGGGGGGCTCTGGGAGGGTGTCGGGGGTGTGGGGAGGGCTCTCACAGGTGGGTGTAGGTGGCACTGGGAGGGTCCTGAGTGGCCCTTGGGGGGACCTGAAGAGCTTCGGGGTGGGCTTGGGAGCTCAGTGGGGTTACTGGGATGGCCCTGGGGGCTCTGGGGTGTTCTGGAGGCTTGGGGAGGGCTTGGGGGTGCTCAGAGGACTAATTAGGGTGATTTACGCAGGCCCTCGCCCTAGGAGGACGCGGTGTTCCCCGCTCAGGTCCCTCCTCACGCCCCTCATTTCTCCCCCACGCTTTCCCTCGTTCCTCAGGGCCCTTCGAGTTCCCTCACGAACCATCCTCGGGCTTTCCTGGCGCCC
>NW_020799202.1:5009-10825 GCF_003259725.1 Athene cunicularia | reverse complement strand
GAAGGGTCTGTGGGTGTCGGAGAGGTCCCAGGGGGGTGTTGTGGGAGGGGGCTTTGTGGGGGTTCGGACAGGCCCTGCTGCTGCAGCTCTGGGGGTGTCGCGGGTGCCGGGTCTCTGCAGGCAGCGCTCGGTGGCCCCGGGGGTGTCTCTGGTTTGCAGGAGCCCTCCGGGCTGCGTGGGAGCGGGCGTGGAGGGGGATACTGAGGGGAAGGACGGGTCCCCTGGCCGAGGGAGCGGGGCTGACGCCGCAGCGTGTCTGCAGTGACACTGGCGTGTCCGGGAGGCAGCTCAGAGACATGTGGCCTGAAGCGGGGACTTTGGGGGAGAGAAAGGCCGCCAGCAGGAGTTGGTAGTCCCTCAGTGGCTGGGAAATAAGGGCTAGTGCTGTCTGAGAAGAACAGGGACTTCAGGGAGAGGAACGAGCTCTGTTCTGTCAGAGGCGGCGGCCGGTTCCTCTTCTGCTTTGCTGCGCGGCTGCCTGTTCGCTTCCAGCAAGAGCACAAGTGCCTGAAGGGCCGTTTCCCTTGCTCTGCGATATCAACATCGCCGTGAAGTATGTAGGTGTTGGTGTCCCGCTGCCCGGGAAGGCCTGGATTGTCTCCTTCAGTTGTCCCATTCGCGTTCCCTTTATTCGCAATAAAATCCTCCGTTTTCTATTTGCTTCTAGATGAGGCTCCGGATTCTCGCTATGTTTGCCCTGTTCTGCGTGGCCCACCGCGAGGGCTCCTGGCCTCCGAATCACTCTCGAAGGGTTGTGCTGTGGAGGATGGGCCTCTGCAGGACCTCAGCTCCGCCGCTGGCTCCGGGAGAGCTTTGGCTCGTACATCCCAGGAGCAAATCTTTGTGTGTGTGTGTCTGCAGGGTTGGCGACTCTTCCTGAGCTCTGTAGTGTGCTGTTCGCTCCCCCTAAGTCTGAGCTTACAGCTGGTGCTTGAAGGTCCGACCCTGCGATTTGCCTTTTCCTTCCCCTCGCTTTCGCTGGTTCCTGCTTTCCCCTCGTGGTGGCTGGCTGTCCAGCATGGCGCGGCTCCTCGTGTTTTGTCTTGTGATGTTCCCCTCCCCGGGCACACAAACACTCTTTCTTGGCTTCGTGAGTTTTTCTGACATCCAGTTTCCTGTCTTATTTGCAGCTTCTCTCAGCTTTGCCTTCCTCTTCCTGCATTCCCCTTTTAATACACCTTGACTCCCCACCCTGGTGCCTTTTTAAGTTTCAAAAGTCAGCTCTTCTCGCTGTTAATTGTCAGGATGGAGCTGCCATCCCTCAGGCACAGTCCCCCAGCAAGTCGAATACCAAATCTGAGACTTCCCTCCTATCCCTTTCTTTGTGCTGCTTTAGACACGGACCTGTGGGGTGATTCTCTCCCCACTGGAGGCTTTTGGCGTCGTCTCTGTGATGTTCAGTATCAGGTGGCTCCAGATCGCTCGCTGTATTCTCATTTGTGGAAATTTCTCCCATCCAATGCTCGTTCTTACCCCCCAGTGTCCTGTAGCTCTGCTCTCCTCGGTCATCGCTGAGACTCCAGCGTGCTGGAGCCTGGGCAGGGTGTTGTGGGGAAGGAGGAGCGACCGCATCCCCTTGGCTGGGCTGCCTGGCTGTAACTACAGGAGATCTGTCGGCCACCCAGTTCAATTCTTTCCCCGTTTCCTTACTTTCCTTTAATGAAATGCAACTATTTTCCTTAAGTTTCAGATCTCAGAGGGATTGAAGTGCCCCACACTGTGCTTCTGCAGCCTCTCGAAGCTGCTTACTTCAACTTCACCTCTGCCACCGTCACGTACCCGGCACAGGAGGGCGGGCGGGTGATGGTGAGTGATTTGATCTGACTTTTTATGCAGTTGTAGCCCAACAGACGCACCTGACCGCGCTCTCCGAGCTTGTTAGAGGGTGATGCATGTCCCTGCACCTCACGCTGCCCGTGCTCTGCTGCAGGAAGGGATGGTGGCAAATACTATCCTCCTCCTCCTCCTCCTCGCCTTTTTTAGGTTGTTTCAGGAGTGCTCCTGGGCAGGGAGGAATCCTGGCTCAGCGCGAGTTTGACAGGAGGGTCTCGCCTCGCTTTGTGTAAGTATCTTTCAGTAAATAATTGAAATTACACTGCAGTGATTGTGCAGCCCAGCGCAGTGCCCCTGTGTTGGCTTTGCACTACAGGCACCTGAAAAACTCCAGCCTGGATTGCAGTTAACCCGTGCCTGCTGTCCGGAAGAAAACATCACAGAAATAGCAGTTCCCATCCCAGCTACCTCTGTGCAGGGGCTGGCACTGTGGGATTTGGGCCAGAAGCTTTGTGGGTGACAGATCTGACGGCTGCAACTCAGCTGCGTGTGATCTGTTTTGAATTCTTTCTAACAATTTCTCCTTCCAGCTGGACCGGGTCGTTTTTTTGGCGCGATGACCCTGCCCTCCGTCGGGATGCTGCTGCTGCTGCTCTGATACTCCAGCAGGAGGAATTGTGACACCCCCAGCACCAAAAAGAACTGAGCAAAAGCTGCAGGGCGCCAGGCCAGCGCTCGGGAGGGAGCCGACGTTAACCCACGAGGGGCTGCAGGTGTGTTTGGATCAGCAACAGCCCGCAAAAACGCTGCCAGGGCTGCGCTTCGGCCCTGTCACCTCCATGGCAGCGGTGTGTTGCCTCCTCCCTTTTAAAAAAAAAAGAGGAAAACACACCGAAAAGCCCCCCCGCCGAACCCCACTGCGTATTCAGAGCAGAGTGCCCTCGCCCTGTTGTGGATAAGCTGGGGTGAAGTGTGACACGAAGGTGTTAACGCCACAGACCCCCCCCACTGTCTCCTTGAACCCCGTGAATCTCGGGGGGGCCCCTCCTCTGGGTGCTGCCCACCTTTGCCAAAACACCTGTGGGAAGGAGCTCTGCCTAGTGCTGATAACAGACCTTTGGGAGGCTCGTTTGAGCTTTGCTAAGCCGGGCTTGGGAAGCCCGGTTGTATTTCAGTGAGCAGTTAATTGCCGTGTGTCTGGTTGGGTGGGTTTGGGGGGTTTTTTTGTTTGTTTGTTTGGTTTGGTTTTTTTTTGTTTGTTTGTTTTGGTTTTTTCCCCCCCTGGTTGCTCTGTTGAGGAACTGGAGGCTTTGTAATAAAGCAAACACCAGAGGGAAGCCTGCTTTTCTTTGAGCAGGAGGTCCTGGAGGCACCTGGCTGCCTCCAGACACGGCTAAAGGCCGTACAGTCAGGAAAATAAATCCACACGTTACTCCCTCGGTAAAATAAATGTAAGAAGGAGAGCAGAGGGAACACGTGGGGAGCAGAAAGCGCTGGGTTCGTTCCTCCGCTCCGCGAAGGGCTGGTACCTCACGCCAGCTTTCCTGACAGCCCCCAGCACTAGTATAAGGTTTCTTTTCACCGCCGTAAATAAATCATAGCGCGGCTGCCCGTCGGGCATGGATTTGTGGTGGTGGTTTGTTGGGTTTTTTTTTTTCCCCTCTGGAGGAGGCAGCGGCGCAGCGATGCCTCAGCTCGGGGGACCCACACGCGGTGAGAGGTGCTGGAGTTTGGCCCCGAGGTTCGGGCAGGGGCTCCGTGGTGGCTCGGGCCGGGGTCCCGTGGCACCGTACCCCCGGTCTGGCCGCGCATTGGGCCCGGCGTGGTGGTGGCAGCCGAGAATTTTGTGTTGGTGGATAGAAATCCCGGGCCGTACCGGGGCAAACACTGCGCCTTTGTTACCAGAACAATGTTTCCAAGCTGGGATTCCTCACCCCCTCGCCCCAACCTTCGGTTGCACCCTTTGTTTTGCCTGGCGAGTGTCGCAACCGGCGGGATTAGGGAGACGGTCGCCGTTTGACGCTCCAGAAACTCCCTCTGAAGGGTGCAGGGGCTTCGTGCTAACTGGTCTGACTGGTGTGGCCCCCTCGGATGTGCCCGAGCGTGGAGATCTCCTCGCCAGGCTCCCGCTGCAGAACGGTTCCTGCCTCTTGGCAGCCGCCCCGGCTGCGCCCTCAGGATCTGCGGGCGGAAAGGGGTGAAGGTAACTAACGCCCGTGACCGGCAGCGCTCCCCTGTGGGCTTCCGAGGGCAGGCTGGGGGGGTTCTGAGGGGAGACGGATGGAAGGACTTGTCGCGTTGTCTCTCTTTACGGTCGTGCTCGTCTTTGAGCCTTGAATTGTGCTGGCACTGGAAACACTGGCCGTGGACGTGTCTGGTACTGGTGTGTGAGGGCAGAGCTGCCGAGCGGGAGCTGTGAGCTCGTGCGGAGCGGGACGGGAGCCCCCCGGACACCTGTGCTGGGGCCTCTTGCACCCCATCACCCTGCTGAGGGAGGGGCCAACTCCTGGAAATATTTAGAGTGTTTTGGTGTCTCAGGTTCTCCTCCCCTGCAGGTGCTGGAGAAATGGCCGCCGAGCTCCCGTGTAGCCCCAGACCGAGCGCGGGAGCTGGGAAAAGGGCTCGTTCCCTGACCCCGAGCCCGGGATATTAGTCCAACTAAAATCCCGACGGTGTCAGACAAAAACCCCTTTGGAGCTCGTTCCGCAGCCGGGCTGCGGTTTCTCTGCCCGCGGGGCAGGGCAGGGCCGAGCTGTGCCAGCTCTGGACCTGGGTGCTCCAGGTAGGCGTCACCTCCTGGCACCGCTCTCCCGAAAGCTGCGCAAAGGTCCCCGGAGCCACCTGTTTATTTCAAACAAACACGTCCCTCGCAGGCTGAATCTTTAGCCTGAGGAATAGCCAGCAGAGAGACGGTGCCAAGGGACAGGCTGGCTCGGGCTGGGGGACCGGGGACCAGAGGGAGTTGATTTATTTTCCTTTATTTTCTGCTGAGCGGGAGCTCCACGTGACAGCGGTGCCGGGACACCCCAAAGGCTTTTCGAAACCTCCGGGTCACTTCTGGCAGATGGGGATGAAAGGCCCCGGGGTGTTTATCGCTCGCAGGTGACTCTGGCGCGGGATCGGTTTGCTCCGTCTGCGGCTGCTTCGTTTCGCCGTGGCTTTTCCCAGGAAATGAAATCCCTCCTGGATCCGGACGTGCTGGGTTTGTCCGAGGTGCGTAAATCCTTCCGGCATGGCCCGGCGCTCCCGTGCGGAGGGTGGATGTGCAGCCGCTGTGGTTCGGCCTCACGGCCGCGGGGAGCAGAGGGGGTTCGGCCCCACGGGAGCAGCCTGAGTCACCTCCGCCCGGCCCGGCCCTTATCGCAGTTTGTGGGTGCCCTGCTCCGCACCCCGACCGGCTCCCTGCGCCCGTATCAGCTGCTTAAAGCTCAGCCCTGAGCCAGCAGCAGGTTGGAAAAGTGCCTCTGTGCCGTGGGGAAGGAAATCCCTGCCCTTGGGCAACAGGGAAACTGAGGCACGGAGTAGTGCTCCTTGCCCTGGGGTGCTTTGGGCTTGCCCAGCTCCTGCCTGTTGCTGCAGCCTGGATTATCCGTCACTCCCACGGGAAGGACTCCCCCGAGTCCCCAAGGGGCAGTTCAGACCCCGAGGGGGACCCTAGGGCTGTTCTTGGACCCTAAAAACCCTCAGGGTGGGAAATAAGAGGGTTCTCCTGTGCTGAGGGCGCCTGCAGCCCCGCACGGCGCTGCAGCTGATGGGTGAGGGAGGAGAGGAACGGGGAGCAAGGCTGAATTTGGGGTGCCCTGTGACAAAGGGGGGGGTGTGTGTCCCCCTCTCCGCTGGCGAGGACAGTGCGGAGGATCTGCGTTGATGCAGGACAAAGGGTTAACAGGGAAAAGGATCCGATTTGCCAGGTGGTTCCTGGTTTATTTTGTGTGTGAAAGAGGCAGGGACGGGAGGGGGAGGAGGAGGAGGGCACCCAGCTGGGAGTTGGGCATCGCTGCAGGGGTCCCATGGGGCCCACCCGCCGTGTCACCCACAGGTAC
>NW_020799202.1:0-998 GCF_003259725.1 Athene cunicularia | reverse complement strand
CAGCGTGAGCCTCAAGGGGCTGAGCCCCGACGACATCGACTCCAGCGCGGAGCAGCTGGACGGGCTGGGGGGGCACCGGCGGGACCCCCGGCGAGCCCCCCTCATCCACAGCAACGACGACCTGGAGTCCCTCCTCTCCCAGGATGAGGACGAGGCCGATGTGCAGCGGGCGCAGGTAGGAGCTTCCTCCTCCTCCTCCTCCTCCTGACCCCCCCCAGGGTGTTTTGTCACCCAGCACCCACCTGCAGCCAGGGGATGGACTCAGGGGTGAGGGTAGGGGACCCCAGGAGGGGGGATCATGGTGGGTCCCCAGGAAAGCCACGGCCCAGGTGGCTTTGCCGTCAGTCCAGGTGGCTTTGCCATCGGCCCGGGTGGCTTTGCCATCATCCCGGGACCGGGGTGCCCATTCCCGAGCTGTGTGATTCTCTGGGAGAGGCTTAATTTTGGGGATCAACCGTGGGGAGGGAAAAATAAGAGCCTGGGAACCATCAGACACCGGTCCGAGCCTGGATGCGCCATCCCGGCAACCGGCAGCTGCCCTGTGCCACCCGAAGGGCAAGCAGAGGCTGGCAGGGCCAGCAGCCGGGGGCCCCCAGTTGCCAACCCCGTGCCCACTGGCAGGAGGACGCGCGGAGGCTGCCGGCGAGCCGGGCCAGGCAGAGCACGGGTGGCTGCGCCCTCTCCAAATCCGTGTCACTCGGCGTCATCGACTGCTTCCCCGACGCGGACGGTGAGTCGCGGCACCCGCGTGTGTGTGTGTGTGTGTCCCCCGGGTGGCTCCGGGGTGACGGTCCCCACTCCCGGCGCTGCATCCCCGTCCCTACTCCAGCCTCCCTAATAACGACCCAAAATCGATGGCGATGCCGCCAAAGTTAATTATTTCTCGTCCCCGCCGCCGCGACAGCCCTGTTTTTTTTTTTTCCGTTGCAGAAATTTCCCCCTTCTCCTCGCAGCAGAGCTTGGTCAATGGGTGAGTCAGGGGGGGACAGGGACACGTT
>NW_020799201.1:14809-17700 GCF_003259725.1 Athene cunicularia | reverse complement strand
GGCTTTTTCTCAGAATGTGCCTCGGTGAGCGTTTTCAGCCAAAAATGCGTTTTGATCCGAAAACATGTACGTTTGCACTTCCCCGCCACAGAGAAGCTGTTAGCCGGGAATTCTCTGCCTGGTTCTACCCGCTGCCCAGATCACTACGCAGGGCAACAGCGATCTCATCATCTGTGCTTGCTTTTTCTCTGAATGCGCCTTCGTGAACGTTTTCTGCCGAAAATGCTTTTTCATCTGAAAGAGTGTACATTTGCACTTCGCCACAGAGAAGCTGCTAGCTGGGAATTCTCTGCCTGGTTGTACCCGCTGCCCAGAACGCCCTGTAGGGTAACAGCAATTCTCGTCCTCTGTAGTTGCCTATGCCTTTTTACAAACCGTCTGCCTCATTTACAATGTAAATGTTCATCAGCATTCAAGTTAGAAAATTAACTATGTCTAAATTAATGACTCATTTTTGTTAGAAGACTAACGGCGTCTAGATTTACGACGGCTGAAGTGAAAATATTTTTACTCATTATGGAAGAAAGAGATAAGGAAGGAATCTGTAGAATAACAAAGCCGAAATTTATCTACCAGTTGTGAAGGCTTAGTAGCGCTTGTTGATATTGCTGAGAGGAACGAGTTTTTGAAATGAGTATGAGCTAGAGCAACACACAGATTTGCTGTCACAGGAGTATATAAGGACTTGTTTTTCTAATAAAATCAGAGCTTGACTGTTAACCATATCGGTGTGTGTCTTGTTTCACATCCTCGTCTTGCAAATAAATGGGTTCCTGCTACAACTGGCGCCTTAACAGTGACCCTCCTTTTTATTGCTTAAATGCAGAAACTCACTTAAATTCGTAGCTTGCTTAAATGCGGAAACTCGCTTAAATGCAAAAGACCCCGAAGCATCACCAAAAGTGATACCGGGATCTTGCAGGCAGGGAAGCAGAAGGGCACAGGATGAAACACCGGAGCATGGAGATCCTGCAGGTATGGGGAAAGACGCAGCACTAAAACTGATGTTAAATATCCTCTCTATGAGAGGCGAAGAATCAGCTCCTAGAAATCTTAAACAGCTCACTGCGTGAGCGCATGGGAAACTTTTTTGTAAGATAAGAAAAAGACAAAATAATGAACGTGGCCAGGCTGTTAACACAGAAAACGAGAACACAGAGGAAGAGGATGCATATTTTGAACCTTGGGAGCAAGATTTATATGCTGGGTCTTTTAACTGTGATAATTTTTTCAACCCTGACACTGTAAATCCTGAAGAAGAATCTGGCCTGTGTCCTCCCTTAGCTGGGAATGATCTGTGGGTAAAGTGAGGTGAGAAATCTTGGCACAAGGGGATATGGCCATGGCGAGAAAGATTGCTGCTCCTGTAAGCTATGAGCCAGGACATCTACCCCGTTGGGAAGGACTGCATTTTTCTGTTATTAAAGATCTACAGAAAAGCATTAATGAAGACAGGTTGCAAAACTCATTTACAACAGCTGTTCTGGAGTTGATGGCTCAGGGATATCAATTCGCCCCATAAAAATTGGCTAGCACTTTTAAGAAAAAAATGGCATTCATGCCGACACAGTACTCTACCTGGAAAATCAAGTGTGTGAATTTTTGTGCTCATCATTCGCGCCCTCCCGCACCTGCAGGCGCAGAGTTGGCGGCGGCGGCGCGTGGCCCCCCCAAGCACGCCTGACGCGGAGTGGCTGCCTGAGTCTGAGCCTGGCACTGCACTCTCGGCACCCCCCCAACCCCCCCTGCCAAAAGCGGCAGGTTTTTCACATAGAAGGTGCTGACGCTGTCATGCAGCAATGGCTTTATATGTTCTTAATGGTGTTTTCGTCTTTGTAATATTTTTCATTTTATGTTGTGAGTAATAAGTGTCAAGAGCTCCTTTGTGTGGGAGTGTGATTGTTTTGCGTGTGTGAGACATGGCCCAGCTGAAGCTGTGGAGTTCTCCGGCCGCCAGGGAAGCGGGTAGGGAGGAACACAGGAAAGACAGGGTCCTAGTGCCCGCCCGCTGAGGCATCAGTGCTACGGTTTGTTTGAGCTCAGGGTTTTAAGTGTCTCAACTAAAATATCTCCTCTAGCAGGAGGCAGTAATTCTGTATTAATTGTTGTCATGAATTTAGGTGCATACTCTGCGGGGACAGTGCACCTCTGTACCATCTGCCTAATGAAAATGTTGTTAAAAAATCATATACAACCTTACAGAGGTAGTTTGTTTTACCAAGGGTCATCGATGCTGGTCATGAAGAGAAAATTCAAAAATATGGTCTGTACCCCTGTGTTCAGTAACAAAAAACGTCAAAAATTGTTCAGCTTGTTAATCTTACTGTGGCTCCCCTTAATACTATGCCAAAAAGCCTCAATGACTCAGGATTTAGATCAACAGGCACCCCTTAAATATTTTTGGACTCAGTGACACAAGTTTGACTTCTAGTAAAATGTACTCTCGTTAAAGCTAAAATATCTGTTGAGCTGACAGGCATTTTAGACACTGGTGCAGATGTGACCATAATATCTGTAAGCAGATTGGCTGTTAGCTCTGGTACCTCAAAGCTTTTCAGGGTTGGTGGTCATACTGTAACAATTTAAAGCGAAGATCTCATTCATGTAGGGGGCCAAAAAAAAAATGGATAGCAAATATTCATCCATTTATATTGGAAAACCCTATTACCTTTTGGGGTCATGACTGTGTAGCTCAGTGGGGAACTCAAATTGATTCAAATTTGTCTTAATCACCACTGTAGCACAACCCACCCTGACACTAACCTTGTAAACCAAATCACCTGTGTGACTCGGTCAGTGGCCCTTACGAAGGAAAAAGTCGTGACACCTTAATGATTTCATTCAGGGACAATTAATTTTCTTATTAAAAAAAAAAAAAAAAAAAAAAAAAA
>NW_020799201.1:0-14759 GCF_003259725.1 Athene cunicularia | reverse complement strand
AAAAAAAAAAAAAAAAAAAAAAAAAAAAGGTAAATTTTTCATTTTACATGATCTCCAACATATTAATGATACCATGGAGGATAAAAATATTTTGCAACCATGAATGCCCTCCCCAACAATGATTACCTGAAACTGGCATCTTGTAGTAATTGATCTAAAGGATTGATTTCTTTTATCATTCCCTTGCATCCAAATGATGCACCTAAAATTACTTCTTCTATTCCCACTATTAATATTACTGAACCTGCAAAATAATACCACTGCATTATTTTACCATAACACATAAAAATCCCACCAGGTCCCCCAAGATGTTATATATCATTATATGGTTAATATCCTTATAGCAACAAAAAAGCAGGAGATCATGGAAAAGGCTCTTCCTTTAACCAAACACTCACTATCTCAAATAGTGTTGCAAATGCCACTTCAAAAGGTACACATATCATCACCAGGCAGTATCTGAGCTGAATAATTTGTGAACAGACTATTGCCCTACAACAACTTAAAACTGCTATTAAGACTTTAAAGATTTACAGAAACTGTTGGGAACCATACATTAGATACAGCCATTGTGGGCCTAACTCATGATGATTTACATAGCTTGTTTGATACTTTATAAAAAGATCCTTCACTAACATCACCCAAAGTACTTACAGAGAAAGCAAAATAAGATATTCACCGTATAGCTAACACCATCTCAACCAGACAAGCATCGCAAGTATACTGCATTCCCCCACAGGACAAGCCATTGTAGAAAGAACACACCAGACCTTGAAAGCGCTTTTGCAAAAACAAAAGGGGGAGAAGTCTTGGCTCCAGGTCAACCATATCCTCCTCTGTTTCAGTGGGATAAAAAACACATGCATTTTTTCCACCGGAATGCCAGGTCAATACAAAAAGAATTTTCTTTATCAACTTGCCCTGAATACCAGAAAGACTCAATCTCTTCAGCAACGAAGTGGTGTCTACCCTTGGGGACTTAACCTCCTCAGAATTATAGCAATCTGTTGTCACTCACTTAGCTGCATTTCAAATGTTAAAATATGTACATGTGTCTGTTAATACCTTTCCTGGAGCACTGTTTGCATCCTGTCATACAGTGAGGAGTCAAGCATCTGACCTGCATTCCCCATTCACCGGCCAAA
This sequence comes from Athene cunicularia, assembly GCF_003259725.1. Taxonomy (NCBI): domain Eukaryota; kingdom Metazoa; phylum Chordata; class Aves; order Strigiformes; family Strigidae; genus Athene; species Athene cunicularia. The sequence goes on along the minus strand of NW_020799201.1, from coordinate 13,614 downwards.
GCATACATCTAGCAAGCTAAAGCATCTACAACAACAACAACAACAACAATAAAAAAGGGGCAAGATGCAAAATATTAATCAACACCTCACAAAGCACTAAATAAGGCATTATATGTCATGAACCTTTTAAACATTTCCCCTGTCTCACAGGTGCCACCAGTATTGTGTAGTTTCTCATCACAGATACCAGATCAACAAGAAGTCAGAGCAAGGCTCAAGTGTTAACAACAAACTGAAAAAGCAGTAACTGGGAAGGACCATATCTTTTAATAACCTAGGGAAGAGGTTTTGCTTTTGTCTCCACAGGTCTCAGTCTCCAGTGGTCACCAGCAAGGTGTGTGCAACCACACCTGAGGCGTGAGAGGCAGACAGCACTCAGGATCCAGCTGTGAGTGACCCTGTGCTGACAGTTTGTGATCTCTTCGACTGATCATTCAAGCAGAATGTCTGAGTAATGTTTGCTACTGCAACAAAACAAACTACACTACAGTTGCCAATTCTTTTAAGAGAAAATGCTAACAGTAATTGCAGCTCCTTAATGAAATGATAAGGCTTACTAGTCACTTGTGCAAGATGTAGTTTAGATGGAATGTAGTTATTAATGATTAAATACTCTAAGAATTTGTGTATTCAACTTTCTTTGTTTAGCAATATTAAGAAAGAAAAACTCTAATGTTTAACCTTATTAGAAACTCCCTTGGTTTTCCCCCTGGAGTACTGGCCAGGCTCTGGGTGGAACCTAACAGGAGGATGAAATCAGATGTTCCCGTTCAAGAAAAAGTGCCAGTTATTTTGGCCTGTTGATTTAGAGGCTGGACCTGCTTGCAGTGATGTTGGATGCCTCACCCATGGATGGATGCATCGCGTAGGATTTCCAGTTTACGAGGAAGGGCACCTGCAAGGCCAAAGGGCTAAGAAACTGCATATGTAGCAAAAAGATAATGAACCTAGACTGTAGAAGACAAGATGTTTGCCTGGCAGGAGAGCAGCTCGTAGACACCACACCGGGACCAATCATAGAGGGTAAAAGGGCTCATGGACAAGTAGCTTTAACCTATGAACAATGAAGTAGCTGCACATGTACTTTAAGGTAGTCTATAAATTGCTGTGTATCCTTTAATAAAATGGCATTGTGGAGGCCTGGAGAGATTGTCACTACATCTCTCTTAGCCCCCAGGAGTAGGGGTTGTAAAAGCCCTATCCACCTTGAACAAAATAGCCTGTTGGAGTGTAAAACAATTTAAATTAACATCTAATATAGTAAGTAATTGTTGAAAAATGAAGATAGTATAAGCCATGCTGTTCTACAAAATAAAGCTACTATAGATTTTTGTTATTGGCATCAGAACATGGATGTGAAGAATTTAAGGGTATGTACTGTGTGAATCTTTCTGATCACTCTTAATTTATCTCTAGGCATTGTTACTAACTGCAAGACAATATACATAATGAGATTATTGCTGTCTTGTGTGGTAAATAGAACAGAGGCCTTAATAAAAAAGAAAAGGGGGGACTGTGGGTGAGTATGCCGGGTCGCAAGCCATCTGCGTAACTGACAATGTAAAAGCGTCATCAGAATTCAAGTTAGAAGATTAACTATGTCTAAATTAATGACACACTTGTGTTAGAAGACTAACGGCGTCTAGATTAACGACAGCTAAAAGTGAAAGTATTTTAACTCATTAGGGAAGAAACAGATAAGAAAGGAATCTGAAGAATAAAAAAGCAGAAATTTATCTACCAGTTGTGCAGGCTTAGTAGCCCTTGTTGAAAGTGCTGAGAGGAAGGACTTTTTGAAATGAGCATGTGCCAGAGCAACACACGGATTTGCTGTCACAGGCATATATAAGGACTTGTTTTTCTAATAAAGATCGGAGCTTGAATATTAAACATATTGGTATGTGTCTTGTCTTACAGCATCCTCCTGCAAATAAGGGGGTTCCCGCTACAGTCCTCCGTGCTTGCTTTTTCTCAGAATGCACCTTGGAGTGCTTTTTCGGCTGAAAACGTGTTTTCGGTCGTAAACGTGCACGTTTGCACTTCCATGCCACAGAGAAGATGCTAGCCGAGAATTCTCTGCCAGGCTTTAACTGCTGCTCGAAACGCAATGCAGGACAACAGCGATTCTCATCCTCCATGCTTGCTTTTTCTCAGAATGTGGCTTGGTGAGCGTTTTCAGCCGAAAACGTGTACATTTGCACTTCCCAGCCACAGAGAAGGTGCTAATGGGAATTCTCTGCCTGGTTGTAACCGCTGCCCAGAACGCTATGCAGGGCAACAGCGATTCTCATCATCCATGCTTGCTTTTTCTCAGAATGCACCTAGCTGTGCTTTACGCCTGAAAACGCGATTTCGGCCGAAAATGTGTATATTTGCACTAACCAGCCACAGAGAAGCTGCTAGAAGGGAATTGTCTGCCTGCATTTCCTCGATACAGGGAAAGGTAATCAGGGCAGCACTGATATACATACTCTCTGCTTGCTTTGGCTCAGAATCAGCCATGGTGTACTTTTCAGCGAGAAAATGCTATTTCGGCTGTAAAACGGTATGTTTGCAATTCCCAGGAAGATAGAAGCTGCTAGACGGGAATTCTTTGCTGGTTATACCCGCTGCCCGGAACGCTATGCAGGGCAACAGCGATTCTCGTCCTCCGTGCTTGCTTTTTCTCAGAATTCGCCTAAGTGTGCTTTTTTGACAGAAAACGCGTTTTTTAAACCGAAAACTTGCACATTTGCAATTCGCAGGACCAGAGAAGCTGCTAGTCGGGAATTCTCTGCCTGGTTGTAACCGCTGCCCGGAAAGCTATGCAGGGCAACAGCGATTCTCGTCCTCCGTGATTCCTTTTTCTCAGAATTAGCCTTGGTGCACTTTTTCACCTGAAAACATGTACGTTTGCACTTCCCAGGCATAGAGAATCTGCTAGCCAGGAATTCTTTTCCTGGATTTACCCGCTTACGGGAAAGCTATCCATGGCAACAGCAATTCTCGTGCTCTCTGCTTACTGTGGCTCAGAATGAGCCTTGGTGTGCTTTTCAGCGAAACAATGTGCTTTTGTCCGAAAACTTGTACGTTTGCACTTCACAGGCACAGGGAAGCTGCTAGCTGTGAATTCTCTGCCTGGATATAGCCACTGCAGGGAAAGCTATCCAGGGCAACAGTGATTCTCGTGCTCCCTGCTTGCTTTGGCACAGAGTCAGCCTTGGTGTGCTTTTCAGTGAGAAAACGCTATTTCAGCTGAAAACGTGTACGTTTTCACTTCCCATGTACAGGGAAGCTGCTAGCTGGAAATTCTCTGCCTGGATATTCCCGATTCTCGGAAAGCTATACAAGGCAACATTAATTCTCATGCTCTCTGCTTGCTTTGGCTCAGAACGAGCACTTGTGTGCTTTTCGGTGAGAAAACATGATTTCGGCTGAAAACTGGTACGTTTGTACTTCCCAGGCACAGATAAGCTTCTAGACGGGCATTCTCTCCCAGGATATACCTGCTAAAGTGAAAGGTAACCAGGTCAGCAGCGATTTTCATGTTCCATGTTTACTTTGGCTAAGAATCTGACTTGGCGTGCTTTTCAGCAAGAAAATGCGATTTCTTCCGAAAACGAGTATGTTTGCACTTCCCAGGCACAGGGAAGCTACTAGCTGGGAATTCTCTGCCTGTATTTAACCCCTGACCGAATGCTGTTTCAGTGACCTGTATAGCTTTCCATGCAGCAAGGAAATCGAGGCAGAGAATTCCAGGCTAGCAGCTTCTCTGTGCTTGGAAGTGCAACCATTCACGTTATCGGCCGAAATCGCGTTTTCTCACCGAAAAGCACACCAATGCTGATTCTGAGCCAAAGCAAGCATGGAGCATAAGAATCACATTTGCCATGGATAGCTTTCTCGGCAGAAGGTAAAACCAGGCAGAGAATTCCTGGATAGCAGAGTCTCTGTGCCTGGGATATGCAAACGTACATGTTTTCAGACAAAATAGTTTTTCCTCTCTGAAAAGCAAACCAAGGCTGAATCTGAGCCAAAGCAAGCACAGAGCATGAGAATCGCTGTTGCCCTTGATAGCTTTCCCAACAGCGGAGTAAAACCAGGCAGAGAATCCCCTACTAGTCGCATCTCTGCGACTGAGAAGTGCTAACATACATGTTTTCAGCTGAAATCACGTTTTCTCAGCAAAAAGCACACCAAGGCTGTTTCTGAGACAAAGCAAGTACGGAGCGCAAGAATAGCAATTGCCTTGGATATCTTTCCAGGTAGCAAATAAATTCAGGTAGAGAATTCCAGGCTAGCAGCTTCTCTGTGCCTGGGAAGTGCAAACTTACAAGTTTTCAGCCGAAATTGCAATTTCTCGCAAAAAAGCACACCAAGGCTGAATCTGAGCCAAAGCAAGCACGGACCACGAGAATTGCTGTTTCCCTGCATAGCTTTCCGTGCAGTGGGGAAGTCCAGGCAGAAAATTCACGGCTAGCAGTTTCTCTGTGTCTGGGAAGTGCAGTCGTACACGTTTACGGCCGCAATCATGTTTTAACTGAAAAGAACACAAAGGCTCATTAGGACCCAAAGCAAGCATGGAGCATGGTAATCACAGTTGCCCTGGATAGACTTCCATGCAGTGGGTAAATACAGGCAGAGAATTCCCGGCCAGCAGCTTCCCTGTGCTTGGGTAAGTGCAAACGTACATGCTTTTGGCCGAAATCGTGTTTTCTCGCCGAAAAACACACCAATGCTGATTCTGAACCAATGCAAGCACGGAGAAGTAGAATCACAGTGGACATGAATAGCATTCCGGGCAGCAAGGATATCCAGGCAGAGAATTCCCCGTTACCAGCTTCTCTGTGCCTGGGACGTGCAAACGTATACATTTTCTGCCAAAATCACATTTTCTCACTTAAAAGCACACCATGGCTCATTATGAGACAAAGAAATCACGGAAAATGAGAATCGCTGTTGCCCTGGATAACTTTCCGGGCAGAGGGGAAGTCCAGGCAGAAAACTCGCTACTAACAGCTTCTCTGTGCCTGGGAATGGCAAACGTATACGTTTTCATCAAGATCATGTTTTCTCACGAAAGAGTACACCAAGGCTGATACTGAGCCAAAGCAAGGACAGAGAACGAGACTCGCAGCTGCCCTAGATAGCATTCAGGATAGCAAGGAAATCCAGGCAGAGAATACCCGGCTAGCAGATTCTCTGTGCCTGGGAAGTGCAAACATACACATTTTCTGCTGAAATCGCGTTTTCTCGCCGAAAAGCACACCAAGTCTTATTCTGAGCCAAAGCAAGCAGGGAGTACAAGAATCCCTGTTGCCCTGGCGAGCTTACAGGGCAGCGGGGAAATCCAGCTGGAGGATTCCCAGCTAGTAGCTTATCTGTGCCTGGGAATTGCAAGCGAACATGTTTTTGGCCGTAATCGCTTTTTTGGGAGAGATCACTTTTTCTAGCCGATAAGCACACCAAGAATGATACGGAACTAAAGCAAGCACAGAGCACGAGAATCCCTTTTGCCCTGCATAGCTGTTCTGCTGATTAAGGACCAATTAAACTCAGACACCGGACTAAAAAGAGCAGCCGTATTTTACTAGTGATAACCGTGTAATTTAGAAAACATGCAGTAAGAAAAAGCAGAACAGTGCACTTAAAGCAGCAAACAGCAAAACCAGAATAATGCATTATATCCTTACTACACGAGAGAGAATGGAGATTAAGAAAAATACATCATGACTTGCATACATTATCATCATACAGATCTGCCATCACAAGGGAGCCCCGGTTACAGTGAGGATTTGAAGAGCCTCTTCTGGCAAGAGGGAAATACTACGCAGTGCGTCCACCCATAGGTGAGTTTAATTGGTATCCTCAATCAGCAGAACATAAATTCGTGTCAGAAGTGGGATCCGACAAATGCCATTATTAAAGTTCAAAGGTAATATGTCAAGTCCACCAGATACTCCCGATTGGAAAAAATTCCTCCCTAGTTCACTGGCTCAGGAGTGGGCTCAGGTCAGAGGACCGTGCAAACAATGGGAGAGATGGCTGAAAGAAGCCGAACCATGAGATGTTTTAAATTATAGGAAAAGGATACCTATTGGAAAAGGAAAAAAACCCTAGAGATTCAAGCAATGGATTTTGTTAACTGCATATAGAAAACAACACCAGAGTAGAGAGGCTGTTGTTATAGCGCTCCCAGATGGAGCGACAGATATGTGATTTATGGAGTCAAATAGTGATGTTGTAATGCTGGGATAAATTACTTGCTGATAAGCTGGATACTTGTCAGACAGTGGCAGAGAAAGCCACAGTGCAAGTAGCACAATATATGTATACTAAAAGAAGAGGTCTGGATTTGTTGTGTACTTTGACCTTTGGCACCGATATTGACTCTGAGACTGGGAGCTTGTATATTGTATGTATGGTGTTAAATCTGGATTTGTTGTTTGTCATAATTGTCCTAGTGATACTTGTGGTTATAAGTGTAATTCTGTGTTGTTTGTGTGAATGGTGTAAGGGAGCTCCTTGTGTGGTAATATAAGGTTGATCTGTTTAATATGAGAGTGTGTGTGAGTGTGTGAGAGGCGGTACTACTGTAAAAATGTTATCATGACTCGTGATTACTGAGATAGGAAATTCCCTTTGTGATGCGATAGAAAAATAATGGCTGGGTGACCTTGGGGAGTGGGCCTCCCTTAGGAGCGCAGGGAATCAAGATACTCGAGACAGCCCTAAAGACAATGAAAATGGGATTTCCCATAATGAAAAATTTATGGCTTTGCTAAAAGACAGCATGTCTCATGAAAAAAAAAAAACAAAATCCGCAGTGTTCCAACTAATGAGCTATGCTGAATATATACACAGAGAGGGCTGAATAAACCTATCAAGAGAGTGCAGAGTTCTAAAACTAGGAATTCAGGGACAACTCAGCCTATGGCACCCCTTCTCGAACCTCAGTGGGACCCTGCATCTGCCCACGGAGGATGCCCCCCCATACACACACCCCCCCACCCCGTTAAGTTGATCAGCACTTCCAGGATTGAAAGACGATCAGACACCGTTTTCTGACTTGCACCCTTTCCATGAGGCAAGGGAAGTGATTTAATATTATGAATCCCAAGAAGTATAGATGACAACTTGTAATTATTACAGGTTTAGGAGGAAAATAAATTAAAGCTGTACAAACACAAATAGAGATGAAAATAAAAAACCTCCCAAAATGATTATATTCAGTCATGATTGTTCCCTCTTCCTGGACATATAAAAGGTATGGAGATTCTAAAAAGACTAACTTTAAATCTTTCTAATGATCAGTATCAATTTGGAGTTAAACCCTGTAATAGTGCCAGACCTATTATAGCCATCAAAGTAAAAATGCCTCCTGTGCAGATCCCGGCTGCACCTAAGTTAGTCACAATGAAACGCTATAAAATTCCAGGAGGACATTGTTAGAGAACGGCTTGCAGAGAGCAAGGCCATAGCTCCCTGCACAACCTGATTGCAGCCATCTGAGGTAAACAAAGGAAAAAACCCAGGGTACAGTTATTCTAACAAAGGACTGTTACGTTAAAGAAGAGAGAAATTGAGGTATATTATGACCTTGGGGGTGATAGAAAAACCACCCTGGGAGAAAAACAGTTTCAGAAGAGGGAATGTGTTTATGCATACCTGAAATGCCACAAGGGGCTGGGATATTATAATGTAGCCTTTTACATGTATCCAATAGATTTGTGAGAAGTATGCATGATTATTGTAGAGTGCTTATATAAGGTGTGATTTCTTTCAGTAAAGTTGAAGCTTGCTCTATCATTCACATTGAATCGACTGCTTGCTTCCTCCACCTGCCGCAAGTGGCGCACCGAACAGGGTTACCCGAACTCTGCTTTTCCACCAAATGGAACCCGGGAAGCGGCGGAACGGATTTTCAGAACTGGAAGGCGATAAGGCCACTGCTGATGGCAGTAGATGTGTGCCCTCTCCTAAAGCGTCGGGATTCGTAAGTCTGACATCGCTGCAGCTGGTCCGAATTCAGGAGATTTTGGCGATCTGACGAGGGCTACCCCGGAATTGACCACATTGGGGATCATACCCTGGAAAGGCCAGGCCGCAGTGGGGATCATACCCTGGAAAGGCCAGAAGGAATAAAAGGCTGAATAGGGATCATACCCAGGAAAAGCCTTCACTGGTTGTTAGCTACTTGATCAGACTTTAAGAAAGGTCTTCAAGCTGCACCAGGAATTTGAGGAAATTTCACCCGGGCAGGAATATTTGAACGAGAGGTAGTCCTCACGATTTTTGCTTTTTAGAAAAGCGGGGAGTAAGTCTGATAAAAAACTTAGCTGCGCTGATTGGTCTGGGCAAGGCTAAGGGACACTTTAAAGAGCCAAATTTATTGTTTGAAGAGGCAGAATGGTATGATAATCTTTTAGACCCTGATGCTGTAAATCCTGAAAAAGAATCTGGACTGTCTGGTCTGTGTCCTCCCTTAACTGGGGATGATCCATAGATAAAAGTGAGGTCAAAAAAACTTAAAAGTGGGGCGAAAAAACCTTGGCGCAAGGGAATATGGACATGGCAAGAAAAATTTTTACTCCTGTAAGCTATGAGCCGAGTCATCAGCCACGTTGGGAAGAATGGCATTTTTCTGTTATAAAAGATTTAGAGAAAATAATTAATAAGAATGGGCTGCAAAAAGATTACAGCAGCTGTACTGGAGGCGATGGTTCAGACATATCGACTGGCCCCATAAAAATTGGCTAGCACTTTTAAGAAAAAAAAGGCTTTCACACCGGCACAGCACTCTACCTGGAAAACCGAGATGTAGATCTCTATGCTTAACATTCAGAGTTGGCGGCGGCAGCCCAGGGCCTCCCCGAGCCCCCTCGCCGCGGAGCGGCCGCCTGCAGCTGAGCCCGGCACTGCACTTTCAGCACACTCCCCCCACACACACACATACACACCAAAAGCGGCAGGGCTATGCAGCACAGGCTTTATATGTTCTTAATAGAGTTTTCGTATTGGTAATATTTGTCATTTTATTTTGTGAGTACTAAGTGTCAGGAGCACCTTTGTGTGTTTGTGTGATTGTGTGTGTGTGTGTGAGACGCGGCTCACTGCAGCTGCGGAGTTCTCCGGCCAGGGAAGCGGCTGACGAGGAACTACATGGTCCTAGTGCCCGCCCGCTGGGTCATCGGTGCTGTGGTTTGTTTTGGGCTCAGTGTTCTAAGTGATACAGGTAAAATACCTCCTCTATCAGGAGGCAGTAATTGTGTGTTGATCGTTGTTTTGAATTTAGGTGCATACTCTGCGGGAAGAGTGCACCTCTGAACCATCTGCCTAATGGAAATATTGTCAAAAAAAAAAAAAAATATCGGCAACCTTACAGGGGTTGTTTGTTTTACCAGGGGTCGTAGATGCTGATTACGAAGAGAAAAATCAAAATTATGGTCTATACCCCTGTGTTCCGTAACAAAAGGATCAAAAAATTATTCAGCTTGTTAATTTTACTGTGGCTCCCTTTAATATTATGCCAAGAAGCTGAAATTACTCAGGATTTGGTTCAGCAGGTACTCCTTAAATATTTTTGGACTTAAACGTGACACAAGGTTAACTTCTGGTAAAATGTACTCTCGTTAAAGCTAAAAAATCTGTTGAGCTGACAGGCGTTTTAGATACTGGTGCAGATGTGACCATAATATCTGTGAGCAGATTGGCTGTTAGCTCTGGTACATCATGATTTTCAGGGTTGGTGTCATGCTGTAGCAATTTAAAGCAAGGATCTCATTCATGTAAGAGGCCCAGAAAATTGGATAGCAAATATTCATCCATTTATATTAGAAAACCCCTATTGCATTTTGGGGTCATAACTGTATGACTCAATGAGGAACTCAAATTGGATCAAATTTGTCTTAATCGCCCCTGTAGCACAACCCACCCTGAAACCCACCCTGACATTAACCTTGTAAACTGAATCACCTGTGTGTATTGTCCTGCAACAACAAAACTGTTATTAAGTTATTGGCATAAGGTAATAAGGAAAAAATATTAATTTGAATGGAGAAATGAACAGCAAGCTGCTTTTGAATTAGCTAAAGAAACCATCAAAAAGCTTTAGATTTATGGCCTCTGCAGAAAGGATAAGTGGAGTCAAAGGATGCCCAAAGATCACAGCTTTCTGTCCAATGGCTCCAACAATTATGCCAGCCCCACATGGCCTTGACCACCCCAGAAATCCATCTCCTTTTCTAGAACAACCTGTCTTAGTTGAACTCCCCACAGTAGGAGAAGCACCTTTGGTATTGGATACCCCAATAAAGAAGTACACCTTGAAAGCCAAAGATGCTCATGGAAAGGAGCACAAAATTAATACAAGGTAGATTATTCCAGCCTTCTAATTATAACCCACATTTGGTTCTCAAAATGAACCGAGAAGCTTTTCTTTCCTTTTTTTTTTTGCTGGTAACCCCCCACCGGAGACAGATATCCTGAGTCACAATGGGGGATCCTTATGTGAATTTAAATGTTTGCATAGTGTTGATGTTGTCTTATTAAAGTTTTTAGGATGTATTGTCTATCATTGCAAAACTGCTTTGGGTGACCATTCTCTTCTCCCTTGGCTCCAGGGGAAGCTCCGGCTTCCGAAGTATTGTCCAAGAATGGGAGGAAAGCGAATTTGTTGTTTTAGGTGATTCTGTTGCCAGTATTATGATCAAAAAACAGACACCAAATCAGGAGAAGGTCATTTTGTTAATGGGGCCTGGACTTTAAAAGGTCATTATTGACCCCATGAAGGTGAGATGGAAATACCAAGGCCTAAACTATAGATGCCCCCTGCGCTGGGGAGTGGAAATACATTTTCCTGCTGTGTAGGCAGACCCCAGCTCCAGTGAGCCAGACCACCATCTTCAGCTCCACAATTGACAAAAATAGCCAGAATTTATCCCCTTTTGATACTTAATTTTGTGGAGGTTGCTCTGTTGGTTCTTGCTATATTTTCTTTTGTGGGATGTATGTGTTCATCTTGTCAGTGTCCATGTAAACCATCTTGCAATTGTGCTTATCCATGTAGACAATCACGTCCTTCCACCAATTCCCAAGGACCGGGAGCACATCCTTAGGCCCAGCCTCAGACTCATTTTGGTTAAATATGTTTAGTTAAAATACTATTAACTGACATGGTTATTGTTACTGTTACCTTTATTATATGTTTTGTTATAATGTTAAGCATTGTTAGTGTTAATATTATTTTACTCCTTATTTGTAGTGTTATTACTAATTTACCTTTGTTTGAATCTGGGATAGAAATTTCTAGGCCCTGATGACATAAGTGCTTTAGGATAAGGGGGCATGGAAAGCAATTTCCCTGCTACGTATGCTGACTCCAACTTCGGCAAACCAGGGCAGCAGACTGCGTGGACTGCCGGAGCTGCAAACACTCAGTGGTACATTGCCAGAAGCATGGAAAAATAATGGATGACATGTTAGTGGTGATTCCAATTTGCTATATAGCCTTATAAAAAGTTTTGGTTAAATAATTTTGAGCATGACATATTTGTTAGGGATGTTGTTAGATATATGCTTGTTAACTGAAGATATTCATATTTGTTAAAGATATTATTAGCTACATGTTTATTAACGGAAAATTTATATATCCGTTAAAAATTTTATTAGTTATATCTTAGACAAGAGTGTTATTAGTTATCATGTTGCATGCTATTTCTATCCTTTCTCTCTTTTTTATCTATCCTTTGTGCCACCACGAGGACAGCAATGTCGAGCCACGAGTTGGTGTAAAAGACTGTGTTAGACTGTGCTTGTCCCAACATTGGTGCTGCATCACTAATACTACCTGGCCTCAACATCCTGTCGCCATAAAGAATTACCCTCTGAAGGAGATGAACTGTTCCCAAAGAAACTACCATGTCTGCCTGAAGCCAGAACAACGACATCCTTGGCAGTGCCTGTCAAGCTGTGCTTGTATGTGAGCCAAGGGAAGACCACCGTGAACACCTAGGCATGCACACATGGAAGACACGGGGTGGCACATACAATAATGAACTCTGTGGAAATGGGTGGACTCTTTGGAGGAATTGTGGAGACTGGGAAAATAAAAGGACTATGTAGTCTTTTCCCAGGGCTTGGAGCTGGGATTTCGACATCATCTCTCTCTCAGTGGAGCTTGGAGCTTGTAACAATCTTATCACCTGCACTGAGACTGAGACAACGGGATGCTGCTGGATTCGTGGTGGTAGTAACTGATCTTGCTGCATCTCTTCCATTTGCTTGCTTAGGTATTCTGACTTTTTCTTCTTCTCTCTGTCCTATCACTATTATTGCTTGATACGGGCAAGGTTATAGGACATTTAACCTCATTTGTGTCGTAAGTTCACTCCTAGGATCATTTAAGAACCCTCCCTGATATTGGAATGGGACATGCCTGACGAGACATCATCAACTGATGGATGAAGACTGATGTCAATAACCAAAGAAATGTTTTGAGAGCCATGATTCATCTATAGGTCAAAGGACCGAATTAAGTGCTAAGGCTTGGACAACTGGCCCAAGCCAGAGCTGACCTATAGATGAATCCTGTATATTTTATAACTGAAACCATTGTGATAGTAGGTATTGTACTAAGTTATAACAATGCATTTATGGTGATGTAAAAAGTGCTGAAGCACTGAAGTACTGAAGCCTGAACAACAGGCCCCAAGCTGAAGCTGTTTAGTGTGTAATCATTAACAAAGTATGTAAACTCACTAGTGAAAGATGCAGCTTAGACAAAATATAATCAGGAGTGATGAGAGAATGTATCCAGCTTCCCTTGTTTAGCCTTGTTCAAAGCTAAGAACCCACGTATCTGGCCTTGTTAGAAAATCCCTTGGTCTCCACCCCTGAGCCCTGGCCAGGCTTTGGATGGAATCCAACAGGAGGATGAAAGCGGAAATTTTCCGCTCAAAACAAAGGTGCCAGCTATTCTGGCCTGTCAATCTCTGGTATATAAGTCTGGGCCCGTTAGCAGTGACTTTGGAAGCCTCACCTATGGATGGACGGACCGCGTAGGATTTCCCACTCGTTGGGAGAGGCTCTCCAAATCCTCACTGTGACCAGGGCTCCCCAGTGACTGCGGGTCTGGATGATGATAATATATGCAAGTGGTGATGTATTTTTTTTAATCTCCATTTTCTCTCTCTCATGTAGTAATAATTTAATGCTTTACACTGTTTTTGGCTGTTTGCTGCTTTAAGTGCACTATTCTGTTTTTTCTTACTGCATGCTTTCTGTATTACACTGTTACCACTAATAAAATAGGCCTGCTCTTTTCACTCTGGTGTCTGAGTTTAATTGGTATCCTTAATCAGCAGAACAATAACTTTCCTGGCAGTGGGGAAATCCAGGCAGAGAATTCCCAGTTAGAAGCTTCTCTGTGTCTGGGAATTGGTAGTGTAGTCGGTTTTGGGTGAAGTTCCTTTTACTTGCCAAAAAAAATATCAACACTAATTCTGAGCCAAAGCATGCACAGAGCATGAAAATCACTGTTGCCCTGCATAGCTTCCTGAACAACACCTGAAGCCAGGCAGAGACATCGTAGCTAGAAGTTCTCTGTGCCTGGGAAGTGGAAGTGTACACATTTTT
>NW_020799200.1:89380-135803 GCF_003259725.1 Athene cunicularia | reverse complement strand
TTGTTAAAACAGATTTCATTACAAGCCTCCTCCAAACCCAAGGAAGACAGACGGGCTGTCCGCAACACAACTCATGTCAGGCATTTGATTCGGGACCACCGGAACACCACGTGCTTGCAGCCTCCCAGAGCATGGGTGTCTTTGGCCGACACTGGTATGGGACCACTTCAGAAGGCACTCAGGATCAGGAGGTTGCAAGCTGGATACTTACAGATTCGAGCACTCTCCAGGAAATCTGGGAGAGAGAAAGCTCTAGAAGAAAAGGCCCCCAACCCATGCACCAGACACTTGCTGCATCTTTTGCCTGTGCCCTCATTAGCATGCTGCTTTGGGGCTGTGGTGCAGTTTTTAAGACAGTGTCTGCTCATCTCCACCTAAAAGCTCATTCTACTTAATATTTGGTCCCATGGACCAGACCAAACCTACTGGAAAACAAAGTTCCTGGACCACACAGTTTCTTGTCAGGGCCTCAATACCAATTGCTTTGACCTACGATCTCTAATGGCACTTGCATATAAAGACACAGCTGCTTTTTTCGTAATAATTTCGTAAATTCGTAAATGTCTCTCTCACCAACTCACAGCTTGCCCATCTCTTAACACTGTGTTCGGTCTACAGGAACCGAGCTCCTAGAGCTGTCGCCTGCCACGCAGCACCTTACACAGCCCAAGGGCAGCCAGGTTGCCTTCCTTCACGTGCTCTTTCAATCTAATGGAATCGGTCTTGCGAGATGCTCTGTTGGAGACACCACTGCAGTATAAAACCTCGCTGCAGCACGCAGAGTTTTATCACAGGTTCCATCGTATTTAAAACACTATAAGCAACAGCAAAACCCACATGTCCTGCCTGTTTCCAGCTACAGCTGCAATACAGCAGCTCAGATGCTCTGGTTCCTTGTTGTTACCAACCGTGTTATCATGCAACAGTGTTTTGCACAAAGAAGATGAGCTCCTTTACCTCTCAGTGCTGATGCGGTAGCGAGCCTCCCGGTTACCCACATTGCGAACCAGCAGAGTTTTCTGGGAGCTGTACTTGACTGGACAGACGGAGAAGTTCAGCTGGTCAGGGAAGTCCAGGATAGCTCGGGCACCTACAGCTCGGATTGGCACGATAAACTTTTCCCTTTCTGTGATGCAAGTGACCTGGTGGAAATAATCCTGCAGGGAAAGAAACAATCTCAGCACAGTGCATTTTTTTAGCATCCCATGGCAGAAGAAAAACCGCTGTTTTCTATGACTCTAACAGTAGCATCCAGTAACATCAAAGGGCTTTTTACCTTAGGGACCTTTCATTCCTGTAGTGTGACTTGAACAAGGCTGCTAACTTGCAAAGAAGAAACAATCCCATTGATTCACCTGCTTTCACAGCATGCTGGCAGAACCAGACAAAATTTTCAGATACTTTGATTCAGAGGCACCAAAATAGAACAATTTCATGGAAGGGATTACAGCAGTAACAAGAACCCATTTCCATCACCACCGCAGATGATCAAAGGCTCCACTAAGCACCCAGCTGTGACACAGCACTAAATCCAATCCCAGCAACGCAGCGACCTCACTGATGCTGGCCAGGGGATGCTCAGGTGCCTTTTCAAAAGGACTTTGCCATGTGCACGACCAACACTCAGTCTTTGGTGAAATATTTAACAAGCTGGACATGGGAATTGTTTTAATGTCAGGTGGGTTTAGGTTAAGTGTGTAATTCCTACCCTTTCCCAGAGCATTACAGGGACAAGGCTGGAGTCACACACCCTTAAAAAGCTATGTGCTCCATCTCCCAACCACAGAACTGGCTCAGCTCTACACCCAAACTACTCCTGCAAGATGTCTGACAAGTACTTAAAAGCACTAACAATTCCACCCCTGCCCTCAGCAGCCTATTCCAGCTCTACACTAGACTTAAAGAGTTCTTCCTGTGCCTAATCTCAGGTACACGAAGGCAAGGCTAAAGCAACAAGGATTTGGCCTCAGAGACAACCATGACCTTGAGAGAGCAAATTGCCTCTTGCCATTCATGCACAGGCATGTTGCATGCCGAGCCCCCTCTCCAGGGATGCCCTGGCATGCTGCATCCTGTACAAGGCTGGACTCCGCTCTTCAGAGTGCCCTGACCTTCAGCCACGCTCTGTGACCCACCAGAATGGGACCTTGCACCAAGCTGAACGCAGCCTCAGGCCAAATGGGGGGAAAGCCAAGGGAAGAGGGGTGCCAGGCAGAAGCCGGCTGTGCAGGCTGCTGTGAACCCACAGTCCTGTGAGCATTTGCAAGCTGAATAACCCTCCCGTGGGAGGAGATAGAGGCTGCAGATCTCCACCGCAGCACTGCCCTGCGTTATCAGCTCTGCTAGGCATTTACTTACAGTCTACGGGTACAGCTGGAACCAATTCACAGCCTTGTTTTACTTTGCAACTGCTAACCCTTAGACTGTTTCAATCCAGGTTTCTAAAGAAACATGCCTGGGTGAGAGAGGGGTTGCATCGCTTCCACACTTTAAAGATTCTTTTTAGACCCACCAGCTTCAGTCTACAGATTTTCATGAAAATACAACTTCATCCTTCATACAACTCCTCTCCCAATTTCAAGGAAAACACCTGTCACTGTACAATGGTTCCTCTTCTCTTATTCACCTTCAAGAAGCAATAAGTTCCAAGCTCTGGCCTGTGAAGTATCACCACTGGCATTTGAATTTCTCCCAATGAAATTAAAGAACTGCTTGTGTCTCAGAGGTGTCAGTTCAGGCACTTTGCAAGCTCAGGTTAACGGTAATTACTGTCACAGTGATAGCAACCTTCACTGCCCAGCACACCAGCAAACGCAGGGGGCGGTTTTGCTGTGAAACCAACCCTAAATACCTCACTGAATTCATTGCAGCAGACAACTGCAAAGAAGAGATCCTTGTAGCACGAAGTAACATAGCAAGTCAAGCAGGGAAAGCTCTCTGCTGAAACCAGGATATCATAAAGGCTGGAAAAGAAGGGCCATTAAAAGAGAGGAGGGACTGGAGGATGAAGACAGCTTCCCATGAGAAAGGGTGGCCCTTCTCCTGCCTTCCTCAGCCACCAATTCACAGCAGGCTTTGAAATCGGTCACTTGGCTCCAGGTTCATTTTGCACAGGGCCATTTGCCTCCATTTTCTGCCCTTTTCCTCCCCTCAAAAGTCATCTTAAAAGGATACTTGGAATAGCTTCAGTGTGCTACCAAACATCTAACAGCGCCCGACTGAATTCTAATTTCAGTAATGCAATAACTCATCAGCCTGTCATAATTCACATTAACGAGCATTAATTCAGTCTCCACTGAGCAACAGTAGTGAATTTGGCAAACCTTACAGACTGAACGTGTATTGCTTGAATATATTGTATTGCTACAGCAAAAAGAGCGAGAGGACAAAACAGAATAAGCTGTGCTATGTATTCATATGCTTCTTGCTTCCTTCTTCCTTTAAGGTAATCTATTAATAAGCCAAAGGACACACACAAAGGTATGTATTCCTGCCTATTGCCAGTCAGTTCCACGATGGTTTCCAATTAGGCAGAGACTGTCAGACCATAACGCAAGGACTCCTGAACACAGGGTGGCATGAGAACAGCCACACCGTGCAACTGAAGCCCTAAACCAGAAATGTGTACATCAGAAGCAGCAAGAGTAACTACCTGGAAACGCTACCCAACAGAAAAATTAGCATTTCTTATTTCTAAGGAGAGTGCCAATAAACAGAGACATTCAGCTCTTTATTTACCTTCTGACAGTCCAATTCTATGGCACATTCCCAAATGACTGCAAGACAATAGGAAATTGCTCATTTTTCAAGCAAGCGCTATATGGCATGTGTCATTTCAGCCACTAACAACTCACCTGGTCCTTTTATTTAGGGCTTAGCTGCAATTTTACTCCCTTGAATCAGGAGTGACTTTGCTGAAGTCAGACTTACCCCGGGGAAGAACAGATTCAAACCAACTCCATCGCAGGAGGAGTGCCCAGCCCTGGCAGAGGGGTTTGTACCTGCGTCCCAGCTCACTGGGTTATCCACCCTCCCTGCAGGTGATGGAGATGCAGAGGGGCAGAGCCTCTTCAAAGGCAGCACTCGTCAGCCTTCCACAACTAACACACAGGCATTCTGCGTGCAAGCCACTGCAAGCCCAACACAGGTGGCTCTAAAGATCCATTTCCCAAAGCCTCTTTGCTAAGGGGTTTTCAAGGTGCCGTGCACCTCCTGACTGCACTGTTGACACGTTTCTAGCTGAGCTACAGTGCTCTGGTGCTTCACTGGCCCACACTCCATCAAGTACAAGACAAAATGTTCGATTAGTACAAAATTCTGATTCAGCTGTATAAATCCCCATGTGCTCCTTGCTGAGCAGCATGCACCCCTCTCCCCAATGCCCTGTACAACCCCCAGTGCACCAGAAACCACCAGAGTGTCGCTGAAGCTCTGCTGGCAGAACTCCCTGCTCCATATACTTGACAGTTCAAGGGCAAGACAAGGGGCAAAGTATTGGACATGGGGGTTCTTGAGGGTTCTCTCACCCCACTTGTATTTGTGGTGATGTTCACGCGTTGCTTTGCTGCCTCTCTAAACTTGACGAGCAGCACTTTGCCCTTCACGGGCACCAACATACCTCTGCCACCCCCCAAAAAGAACACTAATTAATACGAATAAATCACATTTTGAAGGCACCGGTGTACTTTGCAAAGTCTACCTCAATGAGATTAAGCTCTTGTGTCACTTGGGAAGTTTGGAGAACTGCCCTAGGACAACAAAATTTTAACCCTAAATATTAATGATGTTAAATAATTTCTCAGTCCCTCCAAAGGAACAGATTATTTCACAAGCATGGGGAGCTAGGGACCACAGGGCATTTTCTCTTTAGTTTTCTATATCCGTGCTGTTTGAGGACAGGACAAAGTGTTAAATTATATCTAAGTAGCAAGTGAAAGATGAAGAAGCAGGTACACCCAAAGAGATCTTGTACCGCTGGCCCGGTGCAGAAGCATCTGCTGGCTCAAAGCTGTCCCCTAGCCTCGTCTCTCCATCAGAGTCATGCAAAGGACAGGGCTAAGAGGTAGCAGGATGGTGGTGAAAGGACTCAGCATGCCTGTCCTTGTTTCCCTGAAGTGCTTCCTCCTGTCCATGCCAGGTATTAAATTCTTCTGCACTAACAAGCCTCCAGATAAAAGTATTGACCCTTCACATCACAGCACTGAGAAACAGACCTGCCAGGGCCACAGCACTGATGTGCAAACCTCTAAGCAAAGGCACGGCGTGTTTGGCATGGAAGAGGTGCCAGCTGACAGTTACCACAGTAACAAGCGTGACGGCCACAGCGCAGGCTCTGGGTAACGTGTCTGCCTGCAGCTTGTACCTGCCCGTTTATTCCCCTATGTGCTCGTTCAGGCAGATGTCTCAAAGCCACCTGCAGCCCAACAACCTCCTGTCGATTTAGGGACATCTAGAGCTCAGTGTGCCTGTGCCAGGCTGGCTCCCTGCCACCTGCACAGCACTCCCTCTGCCCCAGCCTCCCAGCTGCATCGCAGACAGACAAGTGTCCTCAGGGACAGCCCAGCTGCAGGGCTTGAAAACAGAGGGGATGGAAAAGCACCATCTTTGCTCCAGTCCAGGGTGAGGCAGGGAAGTGGTTGCCCGATGGGAAACAGAAAAGCTCTCTGGATCTATTTGTTCCTCTAGTATTTTCCACAATAATTAACCCCCTACCTCTGGGTAGAGAGATAGACAAACATCAACCCCCCACCCTGCCATTTTCCTACAGTTCCACGTGCATCTTCCCTCACGAGCACTCAAGGAAGCACAGGGCGGGAAAGCACAGCCCATCAGTCCCTGCTGCAGCAGCTAACAGCATCCTAACAGACCAGCTGCAGACTGCCCGACCACAGCCTGGAGCAGACCCCACAGCAGGCTATGGGCTATAACCAGTGCGTAAAAACCGCCACGACTTCAGACATAATGTTCCGCTGTCTCGCTACCGTGGCCAACACGTGAGGCATTAAGGTGACTCTAGTTTCCAAGGGTGGCAGTCCCCACTCTGATCAGGCTCAATTTACGTCCTCCAAGTAACAAGTCACTTTTAAACACACCTCCGTAGCTACCGTTAGTGGAGCAAACCCATAATCACACAGCAGTGGACAGATACCAGAAACCAACACCTCGGGAGGCTGCCCCACCACAGACGGCAGACTCTCTTATCTCTCAGACCAGCAGACATGACATTAAATGTTCCATCACTGAAGGACAAAAATAATCTGAAACATGTAAGAGCCTCCAGCCTACGAGAGCATAATCTTCACCATGGGGAAGGAGTTTCCTCTGGTTCTAGATTCAGGATAACCCCACTGGAACCAGGACAGTCCTCAAAACCCACAGCAGATGCCCTGTTCTGAATCCAGACCAGCAGGTTCAGCTTACGCTGAAGGCACCAACCTCTCTGGACCTCCAGTCTCACCTTGTTCTCCTCCGGGGTGAACAGGATGTGGAAAGTTGAACACATGCCAGGTGCTACTTTATAGCACACACCACTGGGGCTGGTCAACTTGAAGTAAGGCGACGGTTCCAAGAAAACCTTCACCAGCCGAGGAACCTGCAGGGAAGACAGGAAACTATGATTGTGCCACTCGTACGGAAACATGAGGAGAAAATACCTGGCCATGCCCTGGGGACGTCGCTCCTTAACCACCTTTCCAAAGCACTTCTAACTCTTGAGGTTGTCACAACCCAGAGTGGAAGCCCAGAGAGTCGCAACAGTTCTGTGATCCCCTTGGGTTAAATTAAGGTGAAAGGACACCAAGCGACCGGTTAAAATGTTTTACTTGTGGTAGAAAACAATTTAAACTTGGAAAAGGATAATAAGCAATGTGGTGTCTTATAAATCTATAAGAGGGAGAGGGAGAGGGAAAGGGAGAGGGAGAGTGAGGGGGAGGGGGAGAGGGAGAGGGAGAGCCAAAGCAATCCGGATCAGCACCCCTGGATCCAGCACTGTCTCTGGTCCAACGGTCTTGGCTGGTAGATGCACACGCAACAAAGTTTCTGTCCCCTTTTCAGTTCATCTTACCAGCTGGTTAGCATACTTCTGCTTCTGGGGCAGACATGCTCACCTCTTGTCAGGCCTTGTCGCCTCTTCAATGGCAACGGCACGAAGCCGTTAGCAAGGCCAGCATGGTGTCTGGCCGGCACATTGGATCCACACAGTACCGGGCTTACACAGTGCAGCCAGTGATATGCGGTCTCCGTGCTTGAGGGGAAACTTTTGGTTTCACTCAGCTTCCCCCCTCTGAGGTCCACATAAGGCGTCTGTCAATACAACTGCAAGGGAGTGGGGGAGGGGGGGTACAGCCTTCCATACGGTCCCGCTCCCTCGGGTGACATTCCTTAGACTAATCCAAAGGCCACAGCTGATCCTGGAGGTTTTCTGTGTCGATTAATGTTTGAGGCATCAATGCCTTCAGTTCCTTACAGAGGAATACACCAGGATGGAATCCATTCTGCCAGGGCACAATAGCATATCAACCAGCCCAAAGAACCTGCGGGCTTCTGCCTGCACACACCCAAGCAGTCACAGCTTGGAGGGGGATGAAATACCCGAAGGCAAAACACTACCTGTTATACTGGGGGGAGGAAGAAATTCACTTCTAACATACTGGGTTTGAGTGGGGCAGTCAAGCTGCACTGCTACAGTCATGCAGGCAGACCAGCAAGAGGAGACCACAGACACTGTGGCCTTACTGGGAATAAAAGGAAACCTGGAGAGCAAAAGGAGGAACATAGGAAGACAACGAGACAAGAAACAAGGAGATGGCTTAAGGGAATTTAAAGCGGGCTGTAAAGAAGCAAGGGAGAAGCCAAATACACTACAAGGAAAGGCTGATGCAGAAGATGAGAGCGGTCAACTTGCCAAAATGATGGAAAGCCACACAACCCCCCAGGCTGAGCCTATCAATTATGGCCTTCAGAGGCATTTTCTGCCTTGAGATACGTGACCAGTACTGACTCACAGTGTAGTTTCATTGTTAAAAGCCGCTCTCGGCTCTCTGGAGGCTCTTGCTGCCTGGTGCCTGTAGCCAGGCCGCTGCCAGTGCAGGCAAGGCAGATTTCTGGGCATTCCTCCCCACACCCAGGAGTCCAGGCAGGTACCCTGCTGCAAGTTTATGCCTTCTGGGATACCACAAGCACAGACACAGCACAGAGATGTTTTCTAGCACACTGATATCAACCCCTGAGCACCAAATCTCATCTCAAAGTCTAAAACAGGCAATTTTGACTGACAGGCAGCTTCACTGATAAATAACAAACCCACGTGAGGCTTGGGGAAAATGGAGGTTCATTCTTCACCACCCGCTCGAGCCCGATAACCCATGGCCAAGGCAGTCCTGACGTCTCCAAACACCCTTTGCTCCCAGCAGTGCCCTGGGACAGTGAGTCCCAGGAGCACATTTTACACTGCAGACTTTACAGCACATTTTACACTGCAGACAAACGTTAAGACCTTCAGCAAAAGCCACCAAGAACATCACTGAGAGTGGTGAGGAGCAGCCTGAAGACAGAAAAGCAATGTTACAACACACAGGGAAGAGCAGTAACTATACAGCAAAGCACTTCTGTATTTGAATGACTATAGAGCCTCTATCTGGAATATACACTTTGCTGTTAGCTGGATTTTTATGGATCAGACAACCTCAGGCTACCATGCAGTACAGGTCAGCGTGATTTGGAGGAATCTGTGAAACTGGTGAGAAAACTTTGAGACAGAGCACAGTGTTGCTGGACATCACCAAAAGCCAACAAAATTAGAATGTAACCACCTCTCTTGGGATTATCATCTCTATGTTTGTGTACTTCAGTATGCCAAGGATTTCGCTTAAAGCTGATCTTGCTTTTCCACCAGAGCTATCCAATGGCTGAGGACTTACTAGCTTCAAAACTAATTCCTTTTGGAAAAAATCAACAGCTCACACATTGCCTCCCCTTTACACGGCATACAAATCACAAGGTGCAGCTGCACAAGTTTATTATGTTTTACTGGGAATAGCAGAAACGCTGATGCAGATGTTTTCCACTTGAGGAAGCATGAACAGAGCAAATGGACTGCCTGTTGGCTGGTACTTGGCAACGACAAATATTTTGAAGTGCCATCTGGATAACGGAGCAGCTGAAGCCCAAAAACTTACTGGGAACAAAGCAGAGCCATAGGAACAAAGAGAAACTGAGGCACATTTTAACTAGGAAAGAGGATACCTACAGCAAAGAGTGCCCAGAATCAGTGTGGACCCCATGAATGGTGTCCCTTGGACAGGGGCAACCACGCTGCTCTTTCCAAGCTAAACCAGGCCAGGAATGGCGCAGGACTCTCCAGGAATAACTGAGGGACCACCCTGAAACTGTCTTTGCCAAAGGGTCTTCCATTTTCAACCATGTCCCTGTCAAAACCCGTTATCTCAGAATATACTTTGACTTCTCTTGCTGTTCCCCCACCTGCAACATGCCCTGACAGCTTTTTTTTTGTCCCCTTGTTTGTTTTCCAACAAGACTGGTAGATTTGGAGGGGGGATTAATTCACGTGCTCTCACGTACGCTTCCATCTGCCCATCCTGTCCTCCTCTCACGCACACATCTTATTCTTCATTATAAAACAGTATATTTAATTACACCTTTCTTTTTCGCAACTTCCTCTGCTTCAGCTCTTACGTGTCAAGAGAAACCCTTGTGCATACAATGCTCTCTCCCAGAGCACTTTCCCACTCAGCTCCTTTCGTTCCTCCTGTCTTTTCCCACCAGCTGCTCTTGGCAAATGCCTCATTCAAGCAAACATTTCCCCTGCAGAAATTCAAAAGGTCTCCATTTTCCTCTTTACAGTGCAACAACTTTGCTGACATTTTTCAACTTCTCCCTTCTCAACTTTTCTGGGAAATCTCAAAATGATCACAATTTTTTCAAGTAAAGGTGGAGACCTTCAAGAGAATATTACTCTGGATGTGCTGTGGTTCTCCAAAGGGAAAGCAGAGAGCCATGCTGCTTAGAGAAAACTGAGCAGAACTGCATTAAGCTTAGCAGGAGCCTGAAGTGGCACCAAAAGGCCTCCCACTGCTTCTGCTAAATCAGTCCATTTGCCCTGCTGCTTCAAAACACCCTTCCTGGAGTGCTCATGCCACTAACCATAACCTCCTCCAGCATGAAGTGGAGAAGGCTCAAGCCCTGGGCTTTGACAGTGAGCTGCACAGAGGCAGCTGAACAGGCTGTGAGAGGCAGAGGTGCCCTGCCAGAAACCGAGACTAACCAGGGAGCCACCAGCACATGGTGCACACTCAAGGTAAAGCAGGAGAGAAGGTAACAACTGTACAACCCCCAACATCCCCATCAATCCAGGGCTTTCAAGGGGAAGGACGCTGAGTAGAAAAGCTCCTTTGCATTAGATACCACCAAGGCGTGGTCAAAATCAGGGGGAGGATTCCTAGCATGGGAAGACTTCCACCGTCTTGCAAAATAAAGGTGGTGAGACATGTTATTCTGGATGTGTCGTGCTGCAGCAGATAACTTGTTATGCTGTAAACCACAGGAATTACACTACTCTCCCAGCACAGCGTTAAACCTCTGCATCCCAGCACTTACCTTGTCAGTGTTCCTCAGAATCAGTGGCACTTCATAGACCTCAAAGGGGACGTAGTTCTGAAATACCACCTCTGAAGGAAAAGGCTGAAGCAAGCTCTGGTCCAGGTCAACTGCTGAGAACTGGAGAGGCAAGACAGAGCGGAGAGACGAGGGTCAGCTGCTGGCAGAAAGATTCACGACAGAATCCTACACCGATCTCCAGTGGAGTACAGTCTCTTGGTGAGTACATCCGCACAGCTCATGCTAGGGAAACAACCTCCCCACCTGTGTTCTGAGCTGATCAAAAGTTTCTGGACCACACTAAGCAGGCTCAAG
Organism: Athene cunicularia; assembly: GCF_003259725.1. Lineage (NCBI taxonomy): Eukaryota > Metazoa > Chordata > Aves > Strigiformes > Strigidae > Athene > Athene cunicularia. Next base: position 124,874 of record NW_020799200.1, on the reverse strand, counting down.
CTAAGAAGCTCTTTTGGTAGGTGTTCCTCCAGGTTTCCTTCTCCAGAAGGCAAGGCAGCACTTACTGCCAGCAGAGCCCTGTGCTGACGTGGTCACACAGCTCCAGAGCACTTCCTGAAGAGCCACCAGCACTCATGGAGCAAGCGAAACACAAGAATTTACATGAGAGATCTGTACATCTGGCAGCCTGCAAAATCTCACACCCTGTAAAGGTCCCACACATTGTTCCAACCCAAAACATAAATGCACTTGGTTTTGTTAAATCTTTTTAACAAAGCAAAACAAGTAATTACTACAGGCCCTCAGCCTTCAAAGGCCAATGCTGCCACTGTTGAAGGAGTTCCATGACCCCAAGCATTTGGCAGTGACTACACCAAAGCACGAGGTGGCTATTTCACCAGGAGGATGGAAAATGGGAAGTTTGGGCCCTTGTGACCTGCCCCTGCCTTCTCCCAGTATCAGCTAAACTCCAGCAAAACCCACCAACTTCAGCAGAGGTTATTTATATTGACTTAGCGCAGATCAGGACTTCCAACCTCTCACCAGGGAAAAAAAGTTCTACCTTTCCCCAGCAGAAGGAACTCCACCACCACCAGCAGTTTGAAAAGACAACAGGCCCTGGGCACTGAGGTATTCAGATGAGCCGGAGGCACGCCTGTCACAAACACACCCCCTCTTCAAATGTCACATCAAACAGCACGGAAAAGGGCAGGAAAAGGCTACCTTGTGATGGGAGGCTTCACCCATGTCTAGAAGCTGAGTAATCCGGGGCCGCCTCCTCTCCCGGGTGCTGGCCAGCCTCTGCTGGGTGGTAAGAGACATCTCCTTCAGGAAGGCAGAGGGAGTCAGCTGAAATGCAAAACACCAGCAGAAAGGATTTACTTTATTTTTCTTTTCTGCAGAAAGGGTTTTTGTGTTCAAGTACCACTGATCAATAATTTGTGATCACAGTCACTAGGATAGTCCTGGAAGTCCTGTAAATTACCTGCTGAAATGTTTAACATCAGTAAATTAATGATATAGATCTGAATACACACGCTCCAAGCAAGTGGCTCTGTCCCTTTAGCTTCTCCTTCATGAGGTGATGTGACATGTTTGGGGATTTCTGCTCTTTGGGTATTTGTCCCCTCTTGAGTTTTGCTGGACTGAGCCAGAGACCTTTGAAGAGAGCGGGGAGGAGTTATCAGAAATCCCCTAACTCCACCCTTGCACAGTGCTCACAACCAACATGCAGGTGGAGATGGCACTGCTGGGTGAGTCAGAGGAAAGCAGAAGAGCAGTGTTGTGCCAAGACAGAGGTGGAGAGGAATGGGTCCAAGTTTTTGTTATTTCTTTTCCATTAGCACTTGCTTCCTCTCTGTTCTGGCCTCACAGACCCCTCCACTGGGTCACCTCCAGCGAAGGGAGCTCCAGCCAGCAAAGGGGACAGTTGTGGGTGGCAAGGAGGAATCACCCTGAATCCCCACTGCTGTTTGCAGGGCTGCATCTGTGCTCCACACAGGACACGGGATGCCATAAAACAACTCTTTTGGAAGCTATTCTATGTGGGACAGCCGTGTCCTGTCAAGACTCCAGGCAGTTTGAGCAGCCCACCACATGCCCAGCAGCCCAGCGGTGTGGCCAGGGCAGCACTGGCAGGTATGTCCCCGTAACAGAAGGTGTTACTGCCCACACAGCCAAGAGGACGGAAGGAAGCACATTTGTGCTTCAGCTGTTCCCGTGCAATGCCCAGTACATTCCTTTATCTCGGCTCCACTGGCACCTTCAGGCAAGACCCTGGACTTTCCCTGAAGCAACACAGCCCACCCCCCCTGCATCTTGACAGCCCCCTCCAACAGAAGCACAGCAGCAAAGAGGTGGGGAGGTGGTGCCAGGCTCCACAGCGCCCTGACAACAGGAGGGGAAGGCAGAGGAGGGGCAGGGGCAGCTTCCAGCCTTAGCCCAGCTCCTACCCGGCCCCCAGCAGGTACTTACAGGCACACGCCGCTCTGCCTCTCTGACCAGCTTCGGATAACAGTGTACTGCCACCTTTCTCTGGAGTCCATCAGCCATTTTGGGGGATCCCATGGACCGACGAACCTTACCAGTGGCCACGACTAGGAAAACCTGGAAGGAGTAATAGGGAGACTTTAAAAATCCAGAATCCCATTCATGGCAGACCCAAAGGTAACACCTGTGTCTCCAGCCTGTGGCGTCCTTCCTAAGTGGAGACCATAAGGCTGCCCCACACTGTTTTGTAATTAGACCGTATGTAAGTGGCAGAGTTAAGATTCATAGAAGTCAAACTCCATAAAATTATCCCCTGAGCCAAAATAGACTTTTGCTGTGGGGGCACTCCCATGAGCCACAACTATTTCTTTTCATGAACTTTAGCTGTCATCTGATAACGAGATGCACCAAGGCTCCCTTCCAGGAGCCTGCTGGAGAGTCCCCAGCTCCACATACTATCATTTACTGCTGTGGCTCCTGCCTTAAGTCTTCACGGCACCATTTACCCTTCCCGGCATCCCACCTCTGCTATCCTGGCATGGCACCTTTGCATCTCCCTTTTTATTTACACTTTTTTCTGGCATCTGGACCACATTTCAAAGGATTGTTTAAGCTGGAAAAGATCTTTAAGTTCATCGAGTGCAGCTGTAGACCCAGCACTGCCAAGCCCACCAGCCCTTTCCCTGGATGTATGCAGAAGCTGCTGCTCAGAAAATCACCTACGGATTTCAAATGCAGGACTGAGGGCCCCTGCCCCAGACACCCCCCTCTTGCACAAGGGATGCCTCCAGCCCCGCGGCGTGGGGCAGGGGGTGTCACTGCCCCCCCAAGCTCCCCCGCAGCCCCGGTCCCTGCTCCGACCCGCTCCCAAGCCCCCCCACACCCATGGCTGAGCAGCCCGCGCAGCACCGGCACCCAGAGCCGCCCTCCGGCTTTCGGCCATGGAGGGGATGCAGACACCACCCCCCAGCATCCCTCACCTCTCCCACTCCGTGGGGGCTGTGGGGACACACTGACGGGAGGATCCCCACTGCCAGACTGGCTGTTGCCCCCGCTGCCAGGGCAACTGGATGTCACAGCCAGCCCCAACACCACCATGGCAACGGCAGGGATGGGGGATGGGGGCAGCTCTGGGACATGGGGTCAGAGGGCACAGGGATGCTCAGTGCCCAATGCCCCCAGTGAGCACAGCAAGCAGGGCCTGAAACCACCTCCAGCACACCGCCCGGCTCCAGCACAGCCACAGCCCCAGGTGTGTCACCCTGGCTCGCGGCAGCGGCTACAGACAGTCCCTCGCTGACCCCGTTCCGCTGACACATTCCTGGGCCTCACCATGCCTGGAGATGGAAAAGTCCTCAGACAGACCCCCCCCTCTCATTGAGCTCCCTGCACAGGTACACGGGTGCAGCTGAGACAGGGACGTGCAGGAGGACCAAGTCTCTTCCAGGCTCCTTCGCAATGACCAGCCTTATCGGTTCCAAGAAGGCTTGCAAGCCAGCCACAAAATGAATCATCAGCTATCACCTCCAGGGGACAGCCACACGTTCAAAAAGAGAGCTGAAATTTCACCACCATGGATGCTCAGGACCATGGAGTCAGAGGAGCTACAGAGTTTATATCGCTGCCCCCTCTCCATTCCTGGGCTTGGACATACCCACCTCTGCTCCCTCAGGCACCAATAAGCCCCTCTTCCCTTGCCAACACTCTCCCTGCCCCATGAGCTCCCCTCTGCTTTCCTGCATAATATCCAGCTGTCACCAGTAAGCTCAGCTTGGAGCCACCATTCCCAGCTCACACTTGGCTCTCAGCTGGCTGCCTGCGTTTCTGACTCCAAGAGGACATAGTTACTGCGTACTCCTTGGGAGAGGGAAACCAACTTGGAGAGGGAAACCAACTTGGAGAGGGAAACTAACTTGGAGCCAGGAACGTGGAGCATCATCGGACCGACAGAACATCGCCGGATCCCTGGTCGTGGTGGTGGTAATTAGTTACGCCTCTACCATGTTCTTGCTTAGGGATTCCGACCTTTTCCTTTTTTTCCTCTCTGTCCTATTGCTCTAATTAGTTGTTATAGAAAATAAAGCTTATAAGGTTATGCAGCATCTGACCTCATTTGTGTCTTAATCTCGCTCTCGGGATTGTTTAAGAACCCTCCCCGATATCGGATCGGGACACTCAGCTTCATCCTTCTCACTGTCAGAGACTTCCAATGCCTTCCCTGATGGGGTTTCACTCTCCTTTTCAATGTCTAAGTCAGGTTTTTTATCACCTGAGGGTCACTCTGATGTTCCATTCATTTGCTGTCAATCTGCCTCTCTTCTGCTTCAGTATCTTCATCATACTCTAAAGTACAAGAATCATACTGTGAGATGGAGTTCACAGCTAATGAAGTTCTTTTTAAGCAGGCAGAGGTTAACTTTGTCCATCTCCTTTTGCCTTTGCATTTGCTCAGTCTTTTTAATGCCATGAGAGAATCTAGGACAGGAAACATAAGAGCACATTATCATAAAAAAGCATTGTATTCTTCATAAATAGCATAGTAAAAATGCAGTAAAACTACTGAATTATGCATTAAGTAGGATCAATAACTTAAAAACAACAAACAAAACCATAAGCCACTGAAAGGACTAGAAAAACTGAGAACTGGGCAAACCCAGAAATAAGATGCAAGACAATCTCTTATTACAGGAGAAAAACCTGTTACAACGGAAAAAAAAAAAAAAAAAAAGCGATAGAGAAAGCTGGAAAAAGTTAATCTCCTGCAGCACAGAGTAAGATAAATGTGGATTGACGCAGCTAATCAGCAAAGAAGTGGCTTACAAACTAAATGAACTAAATCCAGCCAAAGGCTGCTGCAGAGGAACATTCTGTCATGGCACTGCTCTGGTACCCCCTTCAGCTCCCAGGTGAAATCCTCATAGAAATGAAGGTTACAACAGAATTGCCATTTTCACCCCAACACAGTCTGGATTCTGTCCCAGGCCACGAGCCTGACAAGCTGAAGTAGCTGACAGCTCTGCTCACATCTGTAGTAAAGACTGGCCCCACGCGTACACATTAAAGCATCCTCCCCTGCCCAGCCAAGCTGCAGCGGTTGGAACCCCAGGCACCAGCGTGCAGTGGTGTCAGCGATTTCCCTGGGAAATTCAGTAATTCCACTGCTACCACCAGCCCACAGCGCGTGCAGCAGAGGGGCAACAAACCCAAACTGTGCCAGAGAGCTGCCACCGCTGACACAGCAGCTGTCCCTCGTGGCCATCACTTCTCACCTTTCCGATTTTACTGCCTACCTCTTTTTCCTTCGATCGGTGCTTTAAAAATACTGAAGTGACCAGTGCCAGGACAGAAATGGAGAGTATCTGATGCAGAACCAATTAGGCAGGTAAACGGTTACCCAGACAATGACAATTAAGGGAATAAGGAGATTATTTTTCTGTGTTAAAGATCACTTGAAATTCCCAGTGCATTGCTGGAAGCGAGGCGACCTGAGGTAACTGTCAGAAAGGTGCCCCCCTCCTGAAGGAAAAAGGCTTCATTAATCACAAACACAGATCCACGGGGACATGGAGGCTGGAGCAGGTGTCCCCTGAGCAGTGCCTGGGGCACTGTGGTGGAGAAGGGATGGAAAGAGCCTCGGAGAACACAACACTTCACGCCCCCTGGCAGCAGAGCAGAGGAGACCAGAACACTTCAGCTAGCACTGCATCTTGCTGACGTTTTGCTGCTAAGTGCTCTTCCCACCTTCCCTCCCCTCCTGTGCCCAGCTCTGAGCCTCCCCCCTCCCCAGTCCGTCCCCCTGCACCCACCACGGAGCAGGCAGCAGCAGCTCCCCCACGGCCTGCCCCTACAGCCGCCATCTCCTCTCCACTTCCCCGCGCTGAGGCCCTGCCTCCCTCAGGAACTCGCCTCAGACTCCTGTCTCCCTGCCCACACCCACCCCGGTCCCTCCTCCTGCTCTACTCGTCCTCCGCCTGCTGCCCTTCTCCTCCCTCATGGCTGTCCCTGCCCTGTGCCCCACTCCCTTCCTGCTTTCCCATCTCCCCCAGGCTCCTGTTGCAGCCTCTCAACCCTTCCTTACTCACTGCCTTGGCTCGCAAAACTTTCTCATCCTGGTGCTTGGCCCAAAGAAGCCCCACTGATTTTATCACCCAGACACAGGCATCACCACACTCCTCGCACCAGGTATCCTCGGAGAGGATGCCCCAGGCAAAGGCGGAGGCCCGCAATCCCAGACCATCTACAGAATCTCCCGTTTTTCATCCCCTGCTTCTCTTTTGCAATACCGTACCATTTTTACCAATGTCTTCCTGACTCTCTTCACGCTCACACTCAGATAGTTTTTTCCCTTCTTCTCTGTTCTCCTGTCCAGTCTCCATTTTGTCCTCAACAATTGGCACACTCGCTTCTGTTATAAATTTAGAAGCCAAAAGCCAAATATAGTTTTACAATTTTATTGAAATAAGAACAAGGAAAACCACACGGGGTACGCCGGGGAGTCTCCGCTCCACCACCGACGCACACCATGTAAACAAACCCACCCCCTTTATAGATTTTTTTAATACATATTCATAAGATAGGTGTGTTTAGTCCACGGAAGCATAGTGGAGTTTCTTGGATCTTCTCAGATTCTCTGGTGTTGTTGAGGGGGGGTTCTCTGGTGTTTTTCCATTCCTCCTCTTCCCGCCAAAACAAAGGTCCTTCCGGTACTTCTCCAGTAAAACGAGGCTCTGTCTGGTACTTTTCCACTAGGTGCAGTAACAACATCGTCAAAACACCGACACAGCCATTGCATAGTCTGAGATGACAAAGACTCCAACCCATTAAAAGACAAAACCACAATAACTTTTCTCTTAGCGTATATACACCATAAAATATTTACAACACATACATGTATGTTAAAGGTCAATATATTTCATAAACATGAATCATCATCACATTTATTACACTTCCATACCTGGTGAGATGACTAACACTGAATATTTGCTTGTTTTTTGCTCAGTGCTATTAGTTGGCTCAACACCCCCGCCGTCTCCCCTGGATTTTCCTCACAGTCCTCCTCCATCTTTTCCTTGGGTGGCACTGACTTTTTGTCCAGGTGCGCTGCAATAACACACCTATAAAACAACAAGGAGAATTGGAAAGTATCGTGGTTTTCTTTGCATGAACAATGGAAGGGCAGCAGGCAGTGAGCCGTTCAGCTCATTATTAGCACTGGAACCGGGTACCCATCTGCCTCTGTGCTGCCACCAGACCACATGGTTACTGATAACCATTCCCTTGGAGAAGCACCCTGAAGTTCTCAAGAGCTCCACTATCACAGATACAGTTCTTCCTTGAAGGAGAGTGACACTGTCCCCACTTAAAGGTGATGGTTGAAGTATAAACTGATTGAAATCAAAATGATCATAAGTGTCCATTAATTTCAAGCTACACCAGCAATGATCTGTGAAGATATAACCACTGAGAAGGGCAGGCAAGCACCAAGGCAGACGTGTGCTGGATCCTGATCCTGCTGCAACACCCAGTACAGTGATAACTCTGGTTTTGTTTTTTAATCTGTCTGCTGGGTCTAATAACAGCAGGGGAAGAGGCAGACAGACTGAATTATTTCCAGTTATTTATTTTCTGTTTCTGCATTTGACCTGAAGGAGATGTGGAAAGAGTTGTCATTTACGGGGAAAACCTGGTAATGGAGACGGGTTTTAGTCGCCAGATAAGGTTGGCTGGACTGACACCAAGCCAGGAAACAGAGGTATCACTAAGAGGGGAAGTGGGACAAAGTGGGGACACCTCAGGAAGAAATGAAACAATTTCTGGAGACTATAGTCATTAGAAAATTCACTTCAAATCCTTCCAGAAATCACACAATAGCTGAAATTAGGGCATTTCCTAAACTCTGTAGCCACTATATCCATTCTGAATTCAGATGCTTTTCACTACTTCCAAGATACTAAGTAAAACATTTACATAAATCATGTCCAATGGTGGATTGGAGTAGAAAAAACATGGCACAATAGAATTTTTTCCCCTCAGAACTTGGTCCGTATCTGAAATATAAGAGCATAACTCTGTGGAGATTCTCTTCTTCCAACTGCTTGATGAACTTTCAAAATTACTTACAAAAAAACGTTTTAAAATTACCCATGTGTGCAGAATTTTACTTGTCTGGCATGACTTAACATTCGCATGAAAGGAAGATTTTATAAAAATTTAAGCTTCTTGGTAAACCCTCAGCTGTTGCTCACATTGACTTTTGCCCAAACCCTAGAGTCTTCTGCAGAGATTTGTTTTCAGAAAGATGGCTAGCATTCAGTACTGTCTTATTCTGCAGCAGGGGTATTACAGCAGAAACCCACCTTCGAGGCAGAGCTGTTAAAAATAAATTATCCCGTTCTCACAATCACAAACAACCCCCCCCAAACTACAGTTAAGTAAGCAGCGCTCTTCACACTTATTTCACCAGCACTTGCAGGAGAAGCAGGCGAGGGGTGTATGTGTGGCACCCCCGGCCACCGCTCCGCTCGGGGCTGAGGAAGAGCTGCAGGGTGCCAGAAAGATGACAAAAGGGAAAACAAAAACTTGAACTACTGGGCTATGAGGTCCTTGTGAGCAAAGCGCACTTGTCTCCCTACCTGTTGCAAGGAGATGCTCCCTCCACACTGAGAAGTCTGAAGTGTCCATATCGGCTTTTCACCGCGGAGGGCCTCTGGTTGTATTCACAGCAGCATTTCAATCTGTCCACTTGTGGCCCATTGACAAAAAAGGTGAGGCTGAACGGGAAACCTCGGTGCTTCCTTGACATGAACTGAAAGGTCTCTGCAGTCGCAGACAGGATTCAAAGAAAAGAGGTTATGCTTTGCTGTCAGCCTGTTGCAATCGTCCTATCTCACCTGCATCACCACCAAAGCACCCAGCCCTCTGAGGCCAGGTACTCTGGTTCTCAGCTGCATTAATTAGTTGGTAATGCCCCACCTCCTCCCCACACAACAGCCTCGTCTCTCTCCAACCCCGGAGCGCCAAGATGGGCACCCCTGTGACAAGCCACTCCATTTGGGCACTCACAGCCACAGAACAGAGAGCAGAGCCTCCCATCTCCACAAAATCAACTCCGCCCTTGCCTTACAAGAGTGGGCATCGTGCACAGGAGGTTTAGGATTCCTGGCACGGGCCCACCCGGTGCAGGGCAGCAACATGTCAGAGCCCCCTCAGTGGGACACACCTGGCAGGGGCAGCTGAGGCTCCAGATGAGCACAGCTCACCATCAGTGGCTCTGGGCCCACACGGACGCGGCTGGGCTCAGGGAACACCGGGTACCAGAAAGATGCTGCTTCTGGAGCCGTTCCAGGCTGCTCTGCAAGGGCACTGCTTGGCATCCAGGTGGGAGGGCACAGGGGCGGCCACCCCGCTCCGTGCGGGGGGGATGGGGTTGTACCCCCTTTACACTGGTCACTCCCTCAGGCCTGTGAGCGGGGCTGGGGACAAGAGGAGCAGGCACAGAGGACACAGCGGGGAGCCAGCCCAGGAGACCCGTGAGCTGATCCGCGGGCACACTCCCACGCCTCGGGGACAGGCGGGAGCACAGGGAGCTCTGCACCATCTTACCACACCCCCTGAAAACGGCAGCACAGGGGTTCTGCGAGCTGGAATGAGGGGTGTCATCGGTGGAATCACTCCTCCTCACAACTGACAATCTGCCAGCCATCGCCCCTTCCCAGGATCCCAGAATACAATTCTCCTTTTACTGGTGCTATGGAATTGCACTCACGTCAAAGAGATGGGAATTGGGCTCCCATTATGTACTTTTCCTTCTGGAGTAATAAGCAACACGCACTGACATGTTGTAGCAAGTCAGAAACAAATAACCCCTATTTAAGGACACTTTGCTTCTACTACTACCACTACTACTTTATTAACGGCACAGCTCTATATGAAATTATCCTAAGCTACAGAATTTTGTTAAATTAGTTCTCTAAATTCCTTCTACCATAATTTGCAGAAGTCATTCTAACCTCAGCTTCAATCATGAAACAGTAGATCCAGATTTAGTGTGGAGACAGATGATATAAAAAGCCCTGGATGCATATATCTTGACTGAGCTCAGCTGAAGTCATTTTGATAACATGCCAACATTTTAGTAAAAAAAAAAAAAAAGTTGGCAGAATCGATATGAACTCTTTCTTACTCTTCATCCTTACCTCCTTCCAACAGGCTGCCTTTGTATACACACAGGACTTCCCCTCCACAGTGCTGCTGATAGACTGCGATTTCATTTCTGCCATCAGTGTACTGGCCAGGTAAAAAGAAACTTTCCCCCACAAAGGCCATGGTGACAAACACGCCGCTGCGTACTGGGGACCTGGAGACTACTCCAGAATTCTGCAGCAGGAAATACACAAAAAATGCAGTCGGCTTCCAACTCTAACAAAAGGTGAACACAAAGAGCATGTAGGTGTGGTGTACACGTGAGGCTTCCAGTCTTTTTAAGACAGGCCTTGAGCTGCTTAAATTGGAAAGTGCTTTGTAAGAGGCAGAAGGGGAGGAAAATATTTCAAACTGAAAATCCACTGCATCGAATTGCCCAAAATTGCAGGGACCATGGACCCATATTGCCCCTCTCTATCCGGGGTTCCCACAATTCCCTTTACAGGAGCCAAAACTGGCTGAAGATAGAGTGTAACAGATAAAATTTTTCATAAGCACAGGGCATTTCACATATCCCTCTGGAGTTCTGGTCAGAGACAGGACCAGACTGACTAAACCAGAAGGCTTTAGGTTAGAAGTCCCATGGTTTTTCTGTTCAAGCACCTTTTTTTCCCCCTAGCTGATGAAAAACACCAAATGTTTTAGTATATAGAGAGATGGGTGGCAGTTACATTATTTTAATAGTTAGGAATTTTCTGTCTTTCAAAAATTCAGTGAATCTTTATGCAAACTAGGTATACACATCTTTCAGCATTAGGCAAATACACCAACAAGGAAGATTATATACCTGCACATAAACAGAGACGTAGACAGAGCTAACCTACCTTCCTTGGAGGTTGCTTTGCCTCACTGGGTACAGTGATGGGATGCGGCTGTCTCCCTCTGGTTACCCCAGTTCTCACCGTGTTTCCACCTTTTGGCTGGGGTGGAGGTGGCGGTGGCATCAGACCGGTTTTAATGATGGGAGATGTATCAGTCACGCATTTCACCACATTCGGACCTTTTACTTCACTCCTCTTCTCCTGTGAACACATTTTAACCAGGTTAAGCAGGTTATGCAAATCCAGCGATCAAGTGAACTAACCAGGGTTTGATGGCTCTTTACACCTAGCAAGACACATACTTCTAGAACAATTCCCTAACTCGATGCTTGCAATTTTGTTCACAAAAAGATTTCTCTGCTAAACCCCCTTCTTTTAATTTGCAAGGCAACAGGAAGACTGCTTGGGAGTGTCACCCCCATAGGTATATACAGCACTGTGAGCCGGGGACTGCTTGTAACCGTGCAGAGTTCTGATCCCCAGCAGACAGAACCCCACAGCATTGCTGCGCTCCCTCCGCTGGCAAGTAACATCATTTGGCATCAATTACCCAAGATGTGGTTCAAAATGCTTCTCTCCCATTTGTAGGGGAGGTCTAGTCCTCCTTCGGGATGAAATGCAAACAGAGGCCCCGAGAACCAAAAGGCACCTCTAGAGAATAAATTCTGCAAATGTCGTGTGCTCTGGGTCCGAGCTCTGTGTCATGTCTGCATACCCTGTGACTGATCTGGCTGTTTTGCCAGCAGGGAGCATTAAGTAGAAAATGCCAGCAAATTCTGGGGAAAGGATCGTGCCCATCACAATACAGAGCAAATTCAGAAGGGAGCTATTTGTACAGTGTCTGGCAGGCAGTGGTCACAGCCCCATTCCAAAATCCCCCAGTCCCATGGAACTCCTAACGCAAAACCAATTACAGAATGTTTTTCTAGAACAGAGGTCCAAATCTCACCTGAAAGTAACTGTGTATGTATCAAGATCATGTCTGGCTACTCCAAAAAGCTCTCATTCTCTGAACCTGCTAGTGTGACTTATCAGGAGGAATGGTAAAAAAGAATAAAGGAGGTTTTTTTTGCTGCTTTGCAGCTGTAGATGAAGATGAAAACTTGTAAGACTGTGTGAAAATATTCCTGAGTTCTTGGTGTTATCCAGGTGGATGCCTCCCTCTCTACATAACAGATAGTCTACGTGGAGGGAGAAAAGTATGAATGCATAGATTTTATACTATAAAAGACATGCCACTGCATTTTTCCTCACTGTGATCAAGAACTGGGCATTAGACCAGTAAGTCAATGTCTCGAAAATTAAGGGGATGTTAAAAAGGAGAGTTTAAATAAAAGCTGATTACCGTTTGGAAGGCATGTTGCCTGCGGTATACAGTTCTGGGAACTACAGTACAGAAGCAGCATTATAAAGATATCCCTAAAATCACATTATTTTCAGAATGAACTATGGCCTCACCCTGCCGGCAGGCTGTTGACTGGGTTCAGGTGCCAGGCACCTCTTTTCAGATGTTGAAGTCTTTACAGCCTCTGCTGCAGCGCTGATAGGATGTGGTGGGAAATGGAGTGAGTGTTGCAGATCTCTTGGAGCTGTATGTGGTTGCCTGGAAGTCTAGAACAGGAAAAAGAAAACAGCTACAAAATCTCAGTGTACAGTTTCCAGTGCAGAGCAGCATCATAAAGGAAAAAAAAAAAAAAAAAAAAAAAAAAAAAAGCACCGATCATGATATTTGGAAGGGATGAGTGATTCTCAGGTACCTTCAGGAAAGTAGATTTTCTAGTCTGCCTCTGAAGAGCCAGAACCCTTTAGGCATCTCTCACTGAGCATCCAAATACTGGAGCATCTAGAATAATTCTTGACCATAAATACAGGTATTGCTTCTGTCTCTTCACAATGCATCCTTGAAGCAAACATGTGAGCTCACAGACACTCACAGGAACGCAGCCGTGAGCTGCCTTTTGGTGACTTCAGCACACACACACACAGAGAACGCACCACCAAAGCAGGCCTATTGTTCAGAATTCAGCATTTTAATGTTTTTAGTTTATCTTCTCCTTGTATACCCTTGTGGTGGTTTAGGCCCTGTCAGGACCAGAGACCACACTGTCGCTGTCCCTCCCCCAACCTCGGACCGGGCAGGGCTGGGAGTGAGGCACAAACCCCGGGGTTGACATAAGGAAAAATTTAATACAACAGTGCAACAAATAACAATCTGAACAACAACAACAGCAATAACAATATCAATAAACATAACAACAGTAAACAAGACAAAGGATATACAGAGAAATACCGCAAGGGACACAGCCTGCCCGCCACACGTGCCTCCCCAGACAAAAGCCCACAGGAAACTGTTCCCGCGCTCGGCCCATGGACCTGACGGCAGCACAGTATTGAATAACCCGGGTAGAGCCTCCTCCCCACTGCTCGGGAAACTTAACCCTATCCCAGCTGAACCAGGACAGCCCTTCAGAATACCAAGTCAAAAACCTGTTTCTCTGAGTTAACTCGCTGCCTTAGAACAGGCAGACTCCTTGGATCGGTGTTGATGCGATGATGTCCACCATCACAATAACTACAGGCCCAAGTGTCCTCTTTCTGCAGACAAGGTTACTCAGGACTGATAATCTCATTTCAGTCTGCACCCACAATCATCACTGAAATCGAGAACCAGTTAAAACTGAACCATATATTTGACCTTTGACCTTAGATGTTAATATCCTTGTATTTCAAGAGTATATTAATGTTCCTTCTCTGCCTGTTAACAGAGAGGAAGAGGTTTCTGAGCCAGAGCTCTGAAGCATGGCCTTCTGGATGAGCTTTAGTGGTACTTCACCCGTTCACCTCTGTTTTCTAAAAGACCTCCATTGCTCTCGGGATTTCAGAATGTGTGTGAACACGCCTACAGCCCCAGCACTCACTAACAATAGTTAACGTACTGACACTGGCCTAGCCTTGGGCGACAAGGCAGGGAAAAGGGAAGGATTAATGCAGATTTATCACAAAGCAAAGATTTTACTTATTTTCCCTAGGTTCTGATGTGCCATTCATGCAATATCGGCTTCTGCAGATTTCTCTTTAATGACACAACCCTGCAAACAGGAGGTTGGCCCCAGGGGATGGAGGATGGGGCAGTCAGTGCTCTAGAATAAGCTCAGACCTCACAGGCCTACGTGCACACCTGTGCTGTGTGTGCTCACAACAGCGCCTTCGGGGTGGCTCACTCGTCACTGGGAGTGGCCAGCTGGTTCTCTGGCAAGGGGAGGGAAGAGCCCACAATGATTTCTTGCACTGGGCTGTAGGTGAGGTAAGTGCATAGATGAGGCATTTCCTACTGGTCTTCTGGATGGTTCCCCCTAAAAGAAGAGAAATTTATGTCTCTGAGGTACTAAATTGTGGGAAAGAGGCAAGTCAATATCGGCCTGCCAGCTCTAACAGCAATGCCTGAGCCTGCCTGCCAGCTGTCTTTCACTGGACAGCTGTGACACTGGGACACCTGGTTAAGGAAGGCAAGGAAATCATGGGGAGGAGAGGGACAAGACTTGTTCCCACCTCTGACTCATTTCCCTGCAGCCCTCTCCAGCTGCTGATCCTCCCAAATTCAATTCTTCTGCCTGTTTCTGCGTATCTCCCGATTCTTGGCTTGGTTGAAGGTCTCTCTCTTTTAAATTTGAGTGCATCTGCCACTTCATTGCTCTGCCTACTGCCCCACCCTCCCTTCTTTTCTCAAAAGCCCCAAGGCGGGCTGACCACCCTTCTGGAAACAGGCAGCTCTGTCTCTCATCCTCCTTTGCTCAGTCACCTGTCTTTCTCCTTTCAGATTAGCTACTCAGCCGAATTCACTGAACATATGAGCTCAGGGTTAAATTACACTGCTAACTGCAGCCAGGTTCCTGTGTCCTGGCGTGGTACCGCAGCAGAGATACACATCACGCATCTGCGGGTGTTGTGGTTCGAGCTCGCCGGCAGCCAAACGCCAGGCAGCTGCTGACTCACCCCCAACCCTGGGGCATGAGAGAGGGAATTGGAGGGGTAGAGGCAGGGAGACTCAGCGGTTGAGATAAAAACAGTTTAGCAATTAAAATGAAATAAGACAACAATAACAGAAAGTATAAATGGGTAACGCACGAGGCGCCTGCCACCGCCCGCTGACTGATAAACAGTCTGTTCCCAGCTGGTGATCCCAGAGAAGCCAAGATCCCGAAAAAGCCATCCTGGAAGTGAGAGAGAACCAACCACTTCCCAGCCGACCCTCCTTCACATCCCGAGCGTGACGTTACACAATAGGGAATATTCTCCTGGCCAGTTTGGGTCTGCTGCTCTGGCTGTGGAAACTCCTTGATCTCTTGGCAGCAAATGCACACATCCCTGTGCTATCAGCATTCTTCTGATACCAAATCCCACACTGAACCCAAACCACAGCACTATTCTAGCTACTCTGAAGAAAAATTAACTCTGTCCCAGCTGAAACCAGGACAGCAGGCATCTCTCCTACGCTTCTCACCGAAGGAAACACTTTGGGTTTATGTTCCAAAATCACCAAGTCCAGACTCCCTTCACAGGCTGCCTTAGTCGCTGCTGCCACTGGTGTGACCTCTGCCAGCAGGACTTCAGTCAGTAAACGGTGCCTTTGCAACTACCGCAGCCATCGCTGTCTGACATGAAAATCTCTTCCTTCCTTTACCTCATAAATGTATTCTTTAAGATCAGAAAGATTTGACATTGGTTTTCAGCTGCTCCAAGCAGCAGCTAGCTTGACAATGCATTCTTCTCAACGGACACAGGCTCCTAATAGAGAAATAATATGCTGAGTACATTTCAGCCAAAATGAGAACAATTTTTCCCATGTGAGTCCAAGCGACTTCATGGGGAGAAGAACCATTGACTTCTGTGGGACTTCCATGACAACTACAGAACCAAGCTCTACCTACATGACACCAAAGCAAAGTCTTCTGAAACCTCTTTTCCTTACTTACATGCTCGTTCTGCTAAATAGTGTGTGGAGAGGCAAACAACTGAAAACATGAGCTCAGTGTGCAGCTGCAGTCAAGAGCAGACTGTCTATAATTACTAGAACAACTGCAACATGTCTCCTGAATTATTCATCCTGTTCTGGTTCCCCATTTCAAAACAGAAACAGTAAAACTAGAAGAGGTTGGAAAATGGCAACAGCAATGAGAAGCCTAGAATGGCTGAAAGCCTCAATAGACTGAGAGTCTTCAGCTTGGAAAACTGAGAAGGAATATAAAAAGGTACCTAAAAACTACAAATGCCTTGGAAAAGAACAGTTATGAACTCTTTTCATAAAGAGAACAATAGAATTATCAGACAGCAGATATATTAATTATTGTGCAGAAATGCGAGAAAGTACCATTTCCTACAACTCATAATTCCATAACTAAGAACACTGCAGAACCAAAATAATAAGTAGATTCCAAAGGAATTAGGTGCATGAATGGAAGTTCATGAACTGCTGGACAGAGGAGATGTAACCTGGGGCAGGAACATCCTCTATTTATCTGCTTCTTGTACTTTTTCCATAAACCTCAGAGACAGAGCCCTTGGCCCAGCGAGTCTCTGGCCTGACCCATGGCTGTGGTTTAACCCAGGGAAAAGCTGCCGCATCCCCACAGCACTCGGGAGCACTCCAGCCTTACCTTGACTTTCTGTGCCTTCTCCTTCCTGCCATTCTCTGCACGTTTCTTCTCTGCTCCTGGATGATGATGACGCTATCAGTGTAAGAGAGAAACCTCGTTATTGGACATTATGAGATGTCACTGAAGGCATTAACACTTGCTTCTGCTCTGCTTATCATCTGCCTGCTCCCTGGTCATTACCCTCACCGAGCCCTATTACAAAACCACTGTTGATTCAAACCATTTGCATGACACCTCTGTAAATTAACATCGGCAAACAACAACTGAGCATCTGTAAAGTTGGAGGGACCAACTCCATTCTTGATACGTAACAGGAATGTGCCCAAATTTCGTGTTCAGGTGAGATTTATGACCATGTTCCAACTACTTTGTTTGGATTAGAATTTTTTTTAAGCCAAGTAGCCCCGTGAATATCATCCCACAATCTGATGAGAGCCAAAGGGCAGCGCGAGAGCCAGGACAGTGTACGCTCTGCTGGCGGGGTGAGCTGACAACCAGAGGCCAGCGGAGGTTTCACCGTTTCCACACAGCACGACTGTCCTTTTCCTGGCAGGACAGAGCCTTTCAGGGCACCACAAGGGTGCAGCTACCCCACACAGTCCAGTAGGAGTTCACAGCCCCTGGCTGTCAGCAGGGGAGTACCTGACACGGCTCACATGTCGCTGGTAAACACGTACCTCTGTGTCAGGGGCCTCATTAAACATCGTGCCAGCCAGGCACTTCCGTACACGGCTCTGACGTTCCTCCCGTATAGCATTAAGCCGGTATTCCTTTTCTGGTATTATTTTCCCACTCCTTGAAATCTGCCGTAAACAAATACAATGTAACTAAGACAGACAAGAGAGCACAAGGTATGTTTTTAAACAGAATGCAATTTCCCAGAAAGGATACTTTCTCCCCCCAGTTAGTTACCACCTCTGCTTCTGCCACGGTGCTGCAACTCGCCTTCCGAGCACAGAATTGTCATTGCCTGGACCCCGTGGAACCCATCAGCCAGCTGAAGAGGGCGGGAGAGCCCCAGTCACATCTAAAAGCTGTGGGCTCAGCCTTGCCCTTCAAGGGCCGCTGCCCAAGTCAGTGGAGGGCAGTTAAATACTTGCCTTCCTACTGCATAGAGGTTGCATCTGCCTGTGCTAAACAGTTACACCCAGGAGTGCATAAGTAGTTTTTAAAGTGTTAAGCACATTCACTTTTACCAAATCCTTCTGTTTTCCATTAAAGTCTTAAAAAAATAACACTGAAGCTATTTAAACAGCTATTAGAGTCAAAGATACTTAGATGTCACATTTTAAAAACCTAAGAGAATCAATGCTGCTGGCGAATATGGTGTAGGGGAGAACTTTGGGATTGTGTGGCTTTGATCTTGCACAGGAGAACTACATGTGTTTGGCTGGTCAAATTCTTACCAATGACAACACATACCTCTAACAAATGAACAACAGGACTATCAGTGATTTTATGTGCACAGTATTAAGAGAAATGATTCTTTTTTCTCAGAAAAGGAAATTTTTCAGTCTCACCAGTCCTGATCTCTGAAGATGTTGTCTCATCCAGGTATTGTTGAAGTATTCAGTCAAGTTTTTGTCCTTCAGGCTGTTGTAGGTTTCAAGTAATCTGAAATAAAAGCAATACAGACGTATATAAGCTCCTTGACAGCCACATTATTACAGCTGAATTTACAAAGACCTGTCCAATACTTTGCTGCACAAAATACTGTCTTGTTGAATCGTGCCCAACATTTTGCCAGGTAAATGCCCATCAGATTATGTAAAAGCAACATCTTATGGCCTCTGGAAGATTCCTATCAGAAACAAGGACCATCTACAGCAGACAGAACAGCTCAGTACCAAACGGCGTAGCACCACCAAGGCACAGGCTCCAGCAGAGCTCAGCCCTGGAGGTCTCCTCTGAGACCAAACCCCACAACAGCCTCCTCAGATAACACTCTTCTGAGATTTTAGATGGTGCTTCCAAGGCTTGAGAGAGACCAACCAGACAGCACTGCCACGGCTCTGAAGTGCTGTTCGGTCCAGCAGACTCCCGGGACTACGCTGCTGTAGAGGCCAGAAGGGTTGGGCTGGGATACTCTCTGCTGGGCTCTTCCCCTTCCCAGAGCCCTGGCACAGGGGTGCCAGGTCCTCCTCTGTAGCCAGAGCAATAAAAAATAACCCAAGGCCTCCTCAAGTCTCTTCCAGTTCCCAAGTCAGTATGCTGACGGTTCTCTAATGCGTACCTTGAACAATCCAAAGTGAACAAATTGCATCTTTTTCCTATTAATTGGTGAAAAGCTGCAAGACCAACAAAGGAAGAACCAGACCACGCAGTCTATCCAAGCAGGACCCTCCCCTGCTCTACCCAAGGCACGTCCTGCATCCCTGGAAAGCCAACAGAGGGGAATCATCACAGCTACCACAGAGCAGAGGTTCCAAAAAGTGAACCTCAGGTATGAGCCAAACACAAAAACTGAAGCATCCATAATTAGCAGACACATTTTTAGAGAGTTCTTAACACAACCTTATCTGACTTCACTTTCTGGAAGACAGGAGAAATAACACAGGAAGTGACAGTAGGCTTAAGCTTTTAATACTCTAAATCCACTCACATTTGTGAGTGAATAAATTTATGGCATAATATGTTCATCCTGACCTTTGGGTTCTCTAGGCAGGTTGTGTTTTAGTTACACAACAAGAGACTGAACTCCTTTGTTTCCTTTGGCTTTACATTTAAATGCCACTGTACCTGTATTACACATCTTTCAGTGGGATAATTCAGGATAAATGTCTGTTGCTAGGCTGAATTACCACACACAAAAGTATACTCAACAAAAGATATTAAAAAAAAAAACCAAACACACACACACACAAAAAAAACAACGAAAGAGATCATGGATTTACAGGAATTCTATCTGGGGTTTCACAATAATCTCACAGGTAGCCTACCAACAATAAATTAAAGAAACGATTTAGCTCACCCTGTTATGCACATTGATGAAACACCGGTACTACAGCAACTGTTCTACATTACTTTTTTAATCCACTGTTTGCATTCGCTTTTGAAACCACCACATTACATCAGTTGTGCTAAGGATTGACTTGTGGTATCACCTGGCAGCTGCATACGGTGGCAGAGGAGAAAGTCAATCCAATTCCTTTTCATTGACTTCCTTCCATCTAACACTTCATGGACCATATAACCAACTAAAATGCAACTCCCACCTGAGCAGAGGGATGTAGCAACTTCAAAGAAGTCTGTACATGTATTTTCTCATTTAAATGATGAACAGGCTGGTCCTCAAAAATGCTGAATTAAATTCAAGGTTCAAAAGGGTACTGGAGGGAATGAGGAAATGTTTTGGGCCTGAACCAAGACCCATTAAACCCCTGGAAACAAGGCAGCTGGATGCCCTGGGCTTCGGCAGAGGCATGGTGCGGTGGGCAGCCTGAGCTCTCTGCCAGGGAAGGCCCCTCTCGCCCAGGAGAGCGGCACAGGGCCACCGCACGGAACACGCTGGGCACTGGTGCCGGCGCAGCATGGATCTGAGCTCATTGCTGGCTCCACAGAGCAACGCAGCCTGGGGCTTGTGCAGCGCCTCCCCAAGAGCAAGTTATCGGAGAAATGTCACGGATTTCCTAACTCCCATGACCGTCAGAAACAAGCTCTTGAGCAAAGCAGACCCCTGGTCTCATTTAGTCCTCTGCTCCTGCACATGTTATCAGCAAAGGCATAACAGAAGTTCATGTCTGAGAAGTTTTCTTCCAGACATTTCACTATTTAAGAACTACATACGTATGTCATCTCTAAATCCTCTACAACAGATAGAAGTGCAGAACTGACAAAAACGTGTGTTAGAAAAACATACAGCAAATGAAAAGAATCAGTCTTAAACAGTACTGAACAAAATGTTTGTACATACATCACAGTTGTATCATAGTAAGACCAAAAAGTTGAGGTTTTTGTATATATTTCGGGGACTTATCTTTCTCTGTTTAAACTGTTTCTTCTTTTCTCTACAAATTCTCGGTATTTACTGGAAATGTTGACTATTTTTCCTAGCACAGAACCTAGACTGACTGACCTGTGGCCTCCAGGACAGGATTCGAAGCTCTTCTCAAACTTAGTATCACATTTGTTTCTCTGCTACCACAGACAGTAAATACTTATCACTGTTAGTTCAGTATTTTCATATTTAGGGTTATTTAGAATGTTTGGATGTTCACTGTTCCAGATTTTTTATTTTATTACCAAGATCCTTTTTTTTTTTTACTTTGCTCGTAATTCTCCTTCACTTGCATCTAATTTTGAGTCGTTCCCCAAATTCAAGCCAAATCAAGAATGATTCAAGTGAAGCAATCTCCTCAAAATGCTTCAGCAGTGATGTTCCAGATGTAGCACTTTTATTACAGTCACTGAGAAATGGTGACATCCCATTTTAATAATACCTTTCCAATGGGCATCCACTTTTTTGTAATAAATGTTCTTTAACTTGCTTACTATCATAGATGAGAATATACTTTATACTAAAGAGTAGATTTTTGGAGTTTCTAAAGGGAAAAGGTCACCATCAAAAAATATCTCTGCTTCTCAGCTGTCTAGAATTTTAAAGTGAGGGACCATATACCATGGGAAAATTAAAGAACTGTCCACTTGGAACTCCCCAATCAGCAGGATTTTTGTTGTATTATCACTGCCACTACCATTTATTACCAGCATCTAGTTTTTCACAGCTGGAGGTGCACAATGCACTCTACTCAGGGCCAGGGCTGTGATTTTTAAGACCTCTCTTGCTCATTTGAAAGGATATCAAGACAAAATCACAGCAATCATCCCATGTCATCTGTGTAAAGCAAATCTTCACAGTTAATAATTTACAGTACAATTAAATCGATGACTGTTCCTCAAAGACATAATCTAAGAGAGCCCCAAAGCTGTAGTTCCTCACTGGTGGAGTCACAAGGAACCGGAGCCCCGGTGTTGTGCGCCCCAGCTAGAGCTTTCTGCCCCTCAGCCAGCCAGCCCTGCCCTTGGGGAGACCACTCCTCACCCCAGCAACCTGCTGGATCTCGCACTGTGTCTGCTGAGGACCCAAACAAGAAAGGCTCATGTGGTTTTCAGGCAGGACAAGTCTAACCACAGGCTGTCAACCACAAATGGCAAGTTCAACACACCTAAGGCAGGGTTACCAGCCCAGCGCGTTCTGCTGGGGAGCAAAGACTCCTCTGAGGAGACGTCCCACGCACCAGGCACCTGCCTGCCATTCCCTTCCTAAGAAACCCTTCAGCCACATCATGTATGTCACACTTTCACAAAGAGATGCTGTCAAGGTCTCCAGAGAGGGAAGCAGATGCTGGCAAAGCAGTTTTCTGCAGAATGGGAATTTGGCGTTAAATCCTGATGGTAAGAACTTTGTGAGTCCCAGCTGGGAATGGCCTAACAGGCCCATGTGGGCCTAGGACTCAAAATATGGTGCAAGTCCACACAGAGAACGGGATTTTGCCATCTACGTGCCAGTACAGGAGTCCAAAAGGTAACTGCTGCCTTTATGACACTTCTCAGGAAAAAAATTTATTTTGTTTGGTGTCTCCAAGCTTACAGCAAGCAAATACAGCCAGTGGGTTCCCCTCTCCGTGAGGGCCATCTGTTCAGAAGACGAAAAGCCAGGAAAAAAATCCCCCGTCTCCACAGAAGGAGGCTGGTGCTGTGTGAGGAGCCAGGGCATTGACCCTCCTGCTCCGAGGGGAGCTGCTGCCTGCAACTGGGCCACCCGTCACTCCGTGCTGCAGCGCAGGGACTTCACCTCGAGGAGCTGCTGTGGCTTCCACAGTTATTAACCTCAACTACTGCTACCGTGCTTGTCAGACACCATGCCAGGACACAGCTACTGAACAAACTGACCTGAGTCAGCAGGTAACGTTTTGATGGGGCTTTGGAGCCCAACGATAATTAATTGGCCTCTTCCAAGGCCACCAAACCCTTAAGCACATACACCGTTTTACTTGGGTGATAGCTACAGGAGGGAGAGGCCACAGTCTCTCCAAAGCACCTTGTACCTTTGCTGAAAACTCCGCAGGACCCCTTCAGCCCTGGCCATCTGGCCTCAATGAGACCACCCCTCACCTTGCCCCACGGATGCACCGCTCACATTCACCTGGCTTTTGTCTCAAAAGACTCACACTACGTCCTTTACTCTTTGTCTACCTGACTGTTGCACCTTTGTCTAAACTCACTGTTTGGCTGCTCTGACACTCACAACCCGCAGCTCTGAAGCCAGACAACAAGGGGAAGGCCTGAGGACACGGCCCCGCTCCCAGCACACGCTGTCAGCGCAGCGCAGGGGCCCGGGATGCGCAGAGGAGCCGGGTTCAAGGCACCGACCTGCACCCGATGGCTCCCCCCGTCCAAACCCCGCACCCAGAACCACCGCTCTGCTCATGCTGAGCGCCACGAAACACCTCCAGGTCTTCCAGCTGTTTGCGGTGCTCAATTCCACATTGTTATTCTTACAGAATCAAAAGGCAGGGGCTGGGAAATGAGTGTGGCCGCCCAATTTACCCAGTTCACATACAAGGGGTGACCCCAACTGCACCGCAGCCCCTGTGTGTCCCCTGCCACCACCCCCCAGCACCGCTGCCCCCCCCCGCTCCCCAGAGCCCACACAGACCTGCCCTGGGCCCTCCAGACCCCCCTCGAGCCCATGCCCAAGGCCCCCAAGCTCCCCCCGGCCCCCCCTGCCCCACTCACCGTGGCGGTGGGTGGCTCATGTCGAAGGGCGGGTGCTCCGGGCGCGGCAAGGGGCAGCTGTGCCCAGGAGCCTGTCTGGTCTGGGGCTGGCTCCGGCCGCACCTGGGAGCTGCTGGTGGTACTGGGTGCCGTGTCCCAACGTTGCTTGCCATGTCCCAACTCTACTTGCTGCTGCCTCCTCCTCCTCCTCACTGCTCTCCTCCTCACTGCTCGCCGCTGCCGCCTCGTCCTCCTCACTGCTCTCCTCCTCCTCACTGCTCGCCGCTGCCTCCTCCTCCTCCTAGACTTCTCCTCCTCCTCCTCACAGTCTCCTCCTCCTCTTCCTCCTCACAGTCTCCTCCTCCTCCTCACAGTCTCCTCCTCCTCCTCCTCACAGTCTCCTCCTCCTCCTCCTCACAGTCTCCTCCTCGCTACTCGCCAACTGCCCACTGCTCACTGCCTCCTCACTACTCGCCTTCTTCTCCTCAGAAGACCGTTGTTGCCCTGGCCCTGCTGGTCGCATTCTGGCCGATACTATGACACAGCGGGGGCGGGGCGTTGCTCGGCCAATGGCGGCAGTGCTGCCCGCCCTTCTTCCTCCTGTGCTGACTGAAGAATCGCAGTGATGAAGGAAGCAGCCTGCTGAGGGCCTGACCAGACCGGTCCTAACAAAGTCCGGCTCTCCAATACCGAAAGAGTTGTAAACTTCACTCACAGTAAAAGCTGTGGGGAAAGTCACAAACCATCTCCCCTTCTACAAGTCAAATTCTTGACTCTTTTCTCACTACTGCTGATTTAAATGGACATTGCTTCAAAATAACACCTAAAATTCTTAACTTTTCATACCAGTAAGCTCTTGCTGCCACAAGAAAAGCACTGTGCTGAGAAGGCACTATGAGCATACGGCAATATTTACATATTGACGTTTTGTCTTCCCTTAGATAATGTCACTTTGTATTTTGAAACCTTAGTGGAAAGATTTTTGCTTTCATCCTGATCAGACATTTAAGTGCCAGCCCACTGCTACAGCTGCAGCAGAAGTAGTCAAGCTGTTTCAGCAACAAATTAAATTTTCACTTTCCACTTGGCTGTTTTTTTTTCCCTTCCTCTTCATTTTTCTATTTAAACAAACAGTTTAAGTATTTGCTTACTTGGGGAAAAACAGTGCTATCCTTCCCCTGTTATGATAAGCTACTGATGTGAAGGGCAGTAGGCTGAGACCCCCAAGAAGATACTTAGAAGAGTGGGAAGAATTTGAGAGTCATAAAATGGGTGTTCTCTGGCTGGTCAAAACTGAGGAGGGGGAAGATGAACTATGGGGATCTCAAGGGAAGCACAAGAGGGCATCTGGGAGCCAACAGTGTGATGGGGGCTTGAGACAGCGCTGCACTGCCGTGTGTCAGGCACAGTGTTTTCAGGAGCTGCAGAGGGGAGATAATGCCCCTGACAAGAACACAGCTCATGTGACGTGGTGGCCCTGCTGGTCCTTCATGTACCAGAAAGATGAACTGTCCCTGCGAGAACTGGCAAGGGCAGCTGCGGGGATCGCTGGGACGTGGCAGAGGGACGTGCGGGCTGATGTCAGGAGTGCAGGATTGGCTCGGGCCAGGAAAGCAAGTGGGAGAAGAGTGAGGTGACTCCTGTAAATGCAGAAGAGGGAAATAACACTTAGGGAGAACAGTTACTAAGTCAGAAGAAGTGGGCACCTGAAACAATGTGTACTGCCTGGCCCTGAGTAACTTTGATCTGCAAACTGGAAGAAAACTCTTAGAAGATTTGGGTTCTGCAACAGCCTTCCAAGGGAAATAAAGCAAGGAGGTGATACAAGAAAATGATCACCTGCTTTGCAACTTGCTTACTTAGAGCAATTTATAATGATTTCTGAATATTGCTTAATAATCCTGCTTGCCCTGACTGCTCTGTGAAAGCTCACCAAGGGCTACTGTGTTCAGCCCTGGCGGACACCACTCGTGACCGGCCGCCAACCGGATTTAACTCCCTTCACCACCACTCTTTGGGCCCGGCCAGACAGCCAGTTTTTTACCCAGCAAAGCGTGTGCCCATCCAAGCCAGTTTCACCAGGAGAATGCTCTGGGAAACGGTGTCAAAGGCCTTACTAAAGTCAAGGTAAACTACATCCACAGCCTTTCCCTCATCCAGTAAACAGGTCGCCCTGTTGTAGAAGGAGATCAGGTTTGTCAAACAGGACCTGCCTTTCCTAAACCCATGCTGACTGGGCCTGAGCACCTGGCTGTCCCGCATGTGTTGTGTGATGGTACTCAGGTTGAGCTGCTCCATCAGCTTCCCGGGCACTGAAGTCAAGCTGACAGGCCTGTAATTTCCTGGATCCTCCTTCCGACCCTTCTTATAGATGGGCATCCTCTTCAAGTGCCCAAATGCTTTCATATACTTTCCACTTCCTTTTCATGAGGTTAATATTGTGCAACAAATTCTAGATTGCACTAATTGAGAGACACAACTTTTGTTTTTATCACATAAAGCAAGATAATAGATTAAAGAAAAAGTCTACCTACCAACCTGAAATGGCTCACAGTATTAATAACGCAAATTTTCTGGTAGTCAGCTCCCAAGATCAAGAAGTTTACAGACTCCTACAAAGGTTTCATTCAGGGGGAACAGGAGAACTTGAATTTCATCATATCCTCTAAGGAACAAAGCCTATATTTCAGAGTATCCATCTTTATATTTCAGGAATGCAGCCCTTCAGGATTCACCAAGGGCCTGTCTGATACTTCAGATCATTTTCCTGGTCACTTCTATTTGCCCATTCCACTTTTTCTTCCTATTACCTTACTCCACCTCCACATGACCCAATATGCAAGTAAAAGGCTGAGCCTGCCTTTATAATTAGACTGTCAAAACCATCACACTGCTGGTATGGACAGAGAAGACTGCAAAGAGAATGGGCAGGAAATCCTATTTCAGAGGGAATGGTTCCTTCCGCAATGGAGTGAGAGACATATAGCATTCTTATTACATTAAAAATAAACGTGGAAATAAATGCAAAATACGAAAATAATTTTTGGCAGATCTAGACTGAGGTCTAGGACATGGCATTTCCAGCATTTCTGTTGTCTGCATTCTTCAGCAAAGACACTCTCTGTATCAACACATTGCACCGACCCAAGAACTACATTTTTTATGGCAATAAAACTAAGTATGCATGGAAAAAAACCTTATAAAAATGTGGGCTGCAAAAGTACAAAACCTCTGGAACAGAAACAGCCCTTGGCTGCCATGAACACCATGAGGCTAGACCCAAATTCTAAACAGACTACCTATTTCTCTCCCTTCCTGCCCAAAACGTAACATGAGTTGGCCTTAATTGAACAAACTTGCTTTTCACACCAACACAAGCAATTTATAAAAAATGACAAGAAAACTTTCAGGAAACACTTCCCGACCAATCTCACCATATC
The DNA here is from genome assembly GCF_003259725.1 of Athene cunicularia. Taxonomy (NCBI): domain Eukaryota; kingdom Metazoa; phylum Chordata; class Aves; order Strigiformes; family Strigidae; genus Athene; species Athene cunicularia. Next base: position 98,051 of record NW_020799200.1, on the reverse strand, counting down.
CACCTACACATCTTTGCACTCAGATTCCTCAATATTGCAACTGCTTTTTCAAAGCGTGCAGCTGCCCACAAATCATGTCAGTTCTTCCCCACTGGCTTTGTCCACAACCTCAGCTCTAACATCTGTAAGAAGATCCTTTACTTTATTGTCTTGAACACGTTATCACCAACTGAAACCATTTCTGGGCTGGAGTTACAGCTGCAAGCATGATTCAGAGACTTGGATGTGTTCCTCAGAGAAAATTATACGCTCTAACTGAAAGTTAGTTCTGGAGTTAACTGGGATATGTGCTGATTAAAATAAACAAATATCAAATTTCATGCAGGATCATGATCAATATGAGATGTGCAGGGATAATGTGAAGGAAGCCACTGCAGAAAGCAGGCAGGGGAAGCTCAGGGACTGGTGTTTAAGAGATGGGGGATATAAAAGGAGTAAGCTTTAGAAAACTCTTTTCTCTTAGGATATTATTAACAGCAGGAAGAATTAATAAATAGATATTGTTTTATACAGCACAGGTGCTCTAGGAACAATACTGAAGATAAGTCATCGTGATGACCGAAGACTGCATCAGGGAGCAGCGATGTCAGAAGAGGAACTGGAGCGGGACAGAACTCGTCGGAACTCTGGAATATAACGGACTTATGAAATTGAGGATGAATTGGTAGTGTATTGCACGTTATGAAGAATCATACAAATATAAGAGGCTTTTTCTCAGCTGTTGCCACTCACCGTAGTGATGGTCCAACTCTGAGTTGTTAATAAAGCAAGCCTGGAGATACCCACAGTCTGGTGAGATCCTTTAACGGGGAAACCCAGAGACCCCTCGCCAACACCAACCGTGAACATCTCCCTTCCCACTCACACGAGACCTGTCTGTGACATCTTTCAGACTTCCCACATGTGCTCTCTCAAAATTCTTGCCCATCTCCTATTTTCTCCAGCAAGACTCAAAGCTTAGCACGCTGGAAAAGCTTGACAGCTTGGGACTTGGCTCTGTCAATTGACACACACTCTGTAACATCAAAACAATTATTATTTACATAGTCTTTAAGATTTCTGAAGAATTTTTTCTAGTAGAGAAAACAGCAAACAAAATATCCTGGCCCACAGTTCCAGGGCAGCAGTGCTACCACATTAGACAGCAACAGCTTCCCAGCCAGAGATGCAAAACAAAGAATAGCAAACAGGAGATTCTACACCAAGTTCTATAAAACAAACCAGCGGTACAAATAACCTGTGTTAAAAATAACAACACACAAAACTAAACCTCCCCCAAGAAAATTATACTGAAATCGCTACGTTTCATTCCAGCATTGGTTAGAAGCCAAAGAGCAAACATAAGAGGAGAATACACTTAAAACCAGAGAGATGGGAAACTTCAGCAGAGAATTCTCTGCTGAAGATTCCCAGATAAGCTGCAAAAATGCAGAGGGAAAGATTTCATGACATTCATACCCTCGGTTCTGGGAGCTGCTGTGAGGCTCTTCAGGCTGAGGAAAGCCAAAGTACAATTCACAGAAGCGCTTAATAATCTTGAGAAAACAATTACACATGCTAAGGATATGTTATGGCTGGCACAAGAGCAGAGAACAGAGCAAACGGAGATGAACAGGTTCACTAAATAAATGTCAATCTCTACCACAGTTACTGGTGTGCGTGTGTGTTGAAAGCCTGAAGCCTACTCAAAAGACTACTCAAAAAGTCTAAGTCGTCTAAAAGACTACTCAAGCTGTTAAAATAACCTGAGAGGCACACAGGCAGGTGTCACGAGGCACAATACAGACAGCAACTTGCTGAGAACCAGCTACCAATAAATAAAAGTACCAATCTTAACATGCAAAACAGAGATAAGTGTGGCGTGTTAACTGTTTTGAAACTGCATACCAACTACAGCCAAAACATGTAGGAGCATTGCTTCTCTGAATGTTCCACAGGGAACACAGAAAACCAGATGGGAGTATCTGTATATAAGTACTCTAGAAATTCTTTTCAAATTCAAATTTCCATTTCAAATTCAGGTCAAACGGACTTACGAGCTTGGCTTCCTTAGGTAACTAACCTAAGAGAGCGTGGGATACTGCACGGGGTATTCTCCAGTAAATTTAGCTGAATTTGCATGAGACATTCAGGAGCTGACATTTCTGACCCAGTGGTAACAGTATTACATTCCTAGAGCGTTCATGGAAATAGGCAGTAATATGAGGGAGAGAAACCATGAATTCCAGCCTGCTGTAGCACAGCCCCAGAGAGTTCACAGGAACAAGCGACATTATGAAGGCTCTAGCCACAGGAAAAAGTTTCAGTTAGATTTTAATGTTATGAAAGAGTGGAAAACATAAACCACAAATGTATAAGGAGCCAGGTTTCAGTGCTGCTGAACTACAAACCAAAATACCTTATGAACTTAATTTTCATTAAAAAAAAAAAAAAACAAAAACAACCAACACACATACACATTTGCATCTTCTTGCTCATACCCTGTTATTCTGGCAACAAAAACAACCACCTTCTTTAAAAGGAAGCGAGCTGATTTGGATGTGAGGAGTATCAGAGGAGAAACCACATTAATTTCATTACTTTATGCATACTGGTAGGGATTCCTTCTCAAATTTGGCACTTAGCACTCCAAGTTGCCCTTTAAAGCTTGGCCAGAAATTCTCTCCAGCCTGCAAGTTTCCTAATTTCATTGTAGGACACGCTGCTGCATTTGGATGCACCACCTCCAGAAAGACAGACAACTCCAAATGTGTCAGTTTTACCTCAATTCACTTTGCTCCCTGTCAGTCAGATTTCACCTAAGTCAAAGTAAATATATAATTAAAACTAAACTACAGATCAGTTCCAAGTTTGGAAAAAACAAAGCTGCATGAAATTAAAAGCAATGCTAATACAGTTTAACAACTGGAGTTCAGGGGTTGCAGCAGCAGCTAAATTTCTGACCATACCTTCTCGCCTGAACAAAAGCCCAGGCTCAAAGCCCACGTATTTCACCCTCCCCAGGACTCCTGCTGCAGGCAATCCCCACCCAGGTCCTCTCTCCTCTTTCTCCTTTTCCCTGCAGGTCTGACTTGGCTTCCAGCTTCTTGCTCTGTGCAAACGTTGCTCACTTACCCACAGGCCTTACACCTTCTCGCAGTTGTAATCTTTCAGTAAAAATGTCATTGCACCTGTACAGAGTTGGGTTTATTCCATCAGACTTTTCTCTCCTGTTCTGTTTCTGCCTGCAGCAGCTTTTCAGTCAATCTGGACTTTTAATCCCTTACCCAAACCTCACCAGAGATACTAATACCACCTTAAATATTACACAAGGTACCAGATACACCCAGAGTCAGTTAAACTTGTGAGCTTTAGGCAGTCCCTAACTTTGCAAAGAAACCAAAGACAAGATTCTTGCATACTTTATTCACATAGGTCAAAACTGATAAAACAGCCCCATCCCATAGGCCCTCTCTTCACCTGAGTAACGTTAATTTTGAGCCTTGCTTTTAGGAAGCTGTGCTTAAAGGTAGCAGGTTAACAGGCACCTATTAGCCCTCCAATAGGTCTGACAGGTTAAAAACTGACAGCAAAACCACAGCTGACATCACCACGCCCCAGACTCACCTCTCTGACAGCCATCGTGGGTCCAGCAGCGTTCAATGAAAATGCCATTTATCACAGTAGGTGCATGGTTGCTCTCCCCTCTCACAGCTCCTGGACACACATCTCCACACTCTTCTTTGTCATCCTTGTCGGCCACGATGTAATTATCTTCTACAGAATCTAAAATCCTTGACCAGCCCATCGTGGACAAGTCACATAATTCATTGTTCTTAATCTACACAGAGCCTTGAGTAACGTCCATCAGGTTACAGAGGCCAATGTCCTTCAGGTGAACCATCTCAAAAATGACCAGCGACAAGTTAAAAAACAGAGGAGTTCCTCGACTCACAGTGAGGTCGGGAAAAGTCCCTTTAAACTCGTCAGGCCTCGCACACAAAAAAGAAGCAAATAGTCTAAAACCACAGTCAGTTTAGGAAACCTGAGCTCATGGAAAACTTCAGGCTTGGTTTTGAACATCAGCAAGATTTGCAAGTGCAGTTCTCCAGCCTGTTCAGCCAGGTCAGATTGTTGTGAACGTCCATGCTTCTGCAGACTGGAAGGCAAAGAACAATGTTACTCATTTATTTAACAAAATGTAATTGGTTTAGTTTTCTAAATACACATTTCTGTCCAACCACACCATAATACATAGCTACACTCAGAATTCACGACCAGGTCCCTTTCAGTAAAGCGTGCTTCAAGTGCTAAGAAATATACTGTGGGGAACATTCCCTGGTAGAGGATTGCAAAAGAAGACCGAAGGGGTATTTCCTAATTTTTTCTGCCATCCTGGGTTTCTGGATGTTACCTCTATCACGACAGCCGTTGTAACACCAGTTCTTAGACATCGTTTGGTGTTTACAGAAGTAAGAGATGTCTATGCAACAGAGTCTGTTTTCTCTAGATAGTGCCAGCGGCACATCTACTCAGCTCAGATTGTGCAATTAATGCCAGTGGATTAGAGGAAGTAGTTTAGAATGGCTGCAGGGAGGGGAAGATAGGACAAGAATAATGGCTAGGAAATGGTAGTGCTGCGGCAGAGAGCGGAAAAACCTGGACATACACACATGCACGAGTACAGCCCACGCTCTCGCCCAGACTTTGCTGGCAGCAGTCATTTACTACACTAGTAGTAAAAGAATGCCCTAAGCATTCTTTTCAGATTGCGTGTTTGGGCTTTTTTGTTATTATTTTCTCATGGTTGCAAATCTCCCTGCCTTGACTATCCAGACAGTTTATTTAGTAGAACCAGAAACCCAAAGACCGGCAAAGTGAACAATTACATGAAACATAAATTAGAAGGTAAAGTGAATAACATGAATCCAGGCCCCAGCAAAAGGAAAAGAGGGAAAGGAAAAGGTTTGAATAGGGAAATATTTCTCTAATCTCAGCACAGGTAAGAAATCAAGAAAGAAATTCAGGGTACCATGCCTGTACAGCACAACCAAAGCCCTGGGGATAACCCTTTTCAAACCAAACTTCATAGAAATATACAGCTGGACCTTGAAGTTCAAGGGAGAAGCCCATGGAACGGCAAACCTGCTTGGCAACACAACACTGCAAAACAACCTGTCTTGTTCAGGGGAATGCTTTATTAATTTTTTTTTAAAGACTGCATCCACTTTAGGGATTCTCTTATGGCTACAGCTGAGACAGCTCAGCCCTGCCCCTCTCTCCTCTAAGAATTCAAAGCACAGGATCGTTGCTCTTTTTGTCACTGTATGTAAAGCTCACCAACTATAAAATTATCATGCCACAGCCTTAAGAAATCACCCAGCAATAATTAGGCCATACAAAATTGATGGGGAGACAGCTGTTTAACAGTTACAATTGTCTGACTCCTCATGGTTTTACACAGACCACTGCTGTCTGGGATAAAAATAAGTTCTATGCAAATGTCTTAATGATTATTCAAAATTATGCTCCACTGCAATTAAAAAAAAAATATATATATATATATCTGGCAACACTAATACAGGATTTGAAGCAATGTTGTTGCCCAGTGGGATTTTCTGTCACTAAATCCAAGTCATTTCATAAATTGCTTGCTGGAAGAAGAAGCTAATGCACACAGTGCCTCAAAGATCAACTTTTTGAAAGTGGGAAAAGAAATCTGATGACCAACTACCAGCAACCTCTTTGCCCCATGAAAAGCTGCAGCCAGACTGGAAGTCAGCCAGAAAGCTGTCTTGCTGCACATCCCAACAGTGGGCTAAAAGACCTGGGAAGCAACAGATTCAGTTTTAGTACTCTAAATAGCTTATTGTAAATAATTAAGACAGGTATTTCCAAGGAAGCAAGTGTGTGACAGGGCAGTCCAGTGGTTTCTTCATGAAAGGAGAAAAACTCAAACACTGAAATTCGATGTACAGGACACCGGTGCAGCTAAAGCTACCTGATAAATGCAAAAATCCAACATCTTGCTTCTCATTTACTGCTTGCTGAGCACACAGGCCACATACAGCAAGCGAAGGTGGTACCCACGGCCCAACGGCCGTGTCCCAGGATAAAGTACTACCTGGAGTAATCTGAATGTGCAGGGCTGACCTTAAGGAAGGGTCAAAAAATACAGCTCAGCTCTACAGACTTACTTCTGAGAGTAAAAGCTCTAGGCTTTTATTGTGGCTTAAGGCCACAAAATACATCTCTACACTAAGCATAATTACCCAAGTCTTTCATCATTTTCACTAGAATTAGGTAAATCACTAGAAACTGGCCACAAGCTGGCCCCCAGACAACCCCTTAATCCACAGAGCTCCCCCTGCTCCAAGAGTGCAGCTAAAAAGAGGCAAGTGAAGCTTGGGAGTAAACAGCAAAGCATCCTGAAGTGTTAAATCATCATATAAATCTACCAGAGCTGGAAGCACACAGCCACAATCCATCAGCTGTCAGCATCTTAGAAATATTTCTGTATTTTTCACCAGCTCTCAAAGAGAATGCATTATTTGTCACTAGTGCTGCCAGTGCAGACCAAACAGGAGGTTTTACACGTCCTGGCAAATCGGGATGTGATCCGACTTATTCAAACTCTGCTGCTTTCAAAGCTGAGCAACAGCAATATAATAAACTGGCACATTGTCTGCTGGGTTTAAGGGGTTCCAGTACTGCGGGCTCCTGCACAAGGCCTCTTCATGGAAGGCAATGGCAGAGGACAACCTCAGCCTAGAACAGAAACTGAGGAGAAATTTAAAGCAAATTAGGGTGGGTTTTGTGTTGGTTTTTTTGTTTGTTTGTTTGTTTCCTGAAATTAGCAACATAACAAAAGGCTAATAGAATTCTAAATGTACAAAGATTAAAAGGGTTTATACAGATTTTTCCACAGTGAGATAAAATGGCACTTGAGAATTATTTTTCAGGTTCTACTTTAGTTTGTTTTTAAGTGATGAATCCCACCATGGTACCTGAGCTTTTTTTAACCACCTCAAGGATCAAGGAGAAAAGAGTTAAGAACATATGAAAGAAAATCTGCTTTTGTTGCAGTGTCTTCATGCTTTTGAGTTCCGCTCAGTAGTTTGGATCTTCTGTTCATGCAGAAGCTGCTTAAGCCACCCCATAAAGTTATTGTTACCAAGACAGTAAGAAGCAGTTCTAAGCAAAGCAATAAGTGGTTTTCCACAACTTCTCCTGATAGTATTGCTTCTCAAGGGGCAGGGGAATTAATCAACAATTCAGTATGAAGGCTACACAGATGTGATCCCAGAAGAAGGAGAGCAAAATGCAGACAACCTGGTCGCAAAACCCACATAACTAAGCTTTCAGGAAAACCAAAATCTCAAATTGATTCTCCAATAGGAAGCCCAAAGCTATTGCTGGTCAAACTACTGGCACAACAGCTACTAAACATAAATGCCCAAATTTCAGCAGAAACAGGCTCCATGTCCAGCAGCACAGCATTATGCTGCCAGAGAGGAAACATTCCTCCATCCCTAGTTACCAAGCGACTCAAAGTAACTTAAAAAAACCCAGAACATCATTACAGACATGTTTCATCAGAGCCCCAAGAAAAAAAGTTGCTTGCTTTTTAAAAACAAACAAACAAAAAAACCAAAAACAAAACCAAAAAAAATCCCCAGATGCCAAAGCCTCTTGAACAAACTCATTTGGTAATAACCTTAAAGTACTGAATGAAGAAACTGGATCTGATGTCAAAGGTTGGTTTTCAAGACAGAGTCTAACCAGGGGAACTTAAGCCCTGATTCTAGTAAAGCACGTGGATACCAAACCTTAACAACTCCCTGCTTCAGAGCTCTGGCCATCATGGAAGACCAAAATCATGCTGCACTGCACAGAAAGATCACAAACCGTTTAAGCTGTCAGTTAATCCTGCATTTTTACAGTGTTCACTGCCTACTTGAATAAGCAAATTATTTAAGAAAAATGACACTCACTTCGGTCAAGTCAAAAGCTTTGCAATTCTGTGTAAGGCTCACTTTCAGAAGTGGTGTTGGGAAACTGGAAACAGGGCTTTGGGGTGTGTCTGGGGAGAAGTGCTGAGAGAGGAAAACATCCTGTCAAGTGCCAGGTTAGTGGAAGCTGTAGGACAGCTTCTAGCCACTGGAGCAATAGTTTAATGAGCACTCAACAATCTAATGGTGACATACTAACTTTTAAACTCCGGTTTTCCACCTCAGCCGGTTAGATCTGAGCAGTGAAGCACATGGAGACATGGACCCCAAAGTGAGCCTGTCTATAAACCCCCAGCCCCTGCGGTCACACCTCACTCTGCTGCCGCCCCTCTCTCAGTGCTCCAGGCCACGCTGCCACGCTGCGGGAAAACCTCTCCCGGGGGTCGCTGCCTCTAGTGCCGAAGGCCCCTGGAACCCCCAGCCCGGCCTCGGCAGCCGAGTTTGCTGTTCCATCCCGCTCTCCACCTTACTTCAAGACAGAAGCAGAGTCCCGGCGGGTCAGGACGTGCCGGCGGGTCCCTCCTCAGGCGACCCGGGGGGAGCTGCCGCCTGTGCCGGTACCGCCCCAGCTCCCACCGCGGCCGCCGGGGGCCCTTCCCCGCCGGGCCCGACACGCCGGCCCCGGGGCCGAAGGAGCCCGGAGCCGCTCCCCGCGGGAGGGCCGCGGGCCCCTCTCCCGG
>NW_020799200.1:62033-89330 GCF_003259725.1 Athene cunicularia | reverse complement strand
CAGGGCCCAGCACTACCAGCACCAACACCGCTCTCTGTGCCGGTGCCTCCACCTCCCTTGTATCCTCCCCTGCACCTCCTCTTTCCCCGGGGGTACCACCACAACCTCAGTTCCCACCTGGGCCGCTCCGCCTGCTGGGTGCGCTCTCCCTCCTCCAGGATATCCCCCAGCTCCTGCAGACACGTCACCAGCTTGAGGACCAGCAGCAGTTCCAATGGCTCATTCACATGCCATCCCAATGAGACAAGCACCTTCTTTGGAGAATTGTAGAGTCACCAAGTTTGGAAAAAACCCATTAAGATCATCGAGTCCAACCGATACCCCAACACTGCCAAGTCCACCACTAAACCATGTCCCCCAGCACCACATCTACCCATGGATGGTAGCTTGGGCAGCCTGTTCCAATGCCTGACAACCCTTCCAGTGGAGAAATCTTCCCCAGTAGCTGATCTAAACCTCTCCTGGTGCAACCGGAGGCTGCTGCTTCTCCTATCGCTTGTTATTTGGGAAAAGACACCAACGCCCACCTTGCCACAACCACCTTTCAGGTAGCTGTAGAGGGCAATGAGGGCTCCGCACAGCCTCCTCCTCTCCAGGCTAAACGCCCCCAGTTCCCTCAGCTGCTCCTCACAGGACTTGTTCTCTAGACGCTTCACCACCTTTTTTGCTCTTCTCTGGACGCGCTCCAGCCTGTCAGGGTCTGTCTGGTAGTGACGCCGGTGTCCGCGTGGGCCTAGCGAGGGGCCCAAAACTGAACACGGTATTTGAGGAGCGGCCTCACTAGAGTGGAGACAGGGGGACCGTTGCTCCCCTGGTCCCGCTGCCATTTCTGACACAAGCAGGGTGCCTTTGGCCTCCCTTATCTAGGGAAGAGTTTGACAGAGAACAATGAGACTTAAAGAGGAGTGGGGGTTTGGCTCAATGAATTTGGGCTGGCTTTCACATTTTTGTTTCGATGGGCTGTCGGATGGCAGTTACATTCGAGTGCATCTGACATCAGCAGAAATGACAGAGTGTTTTCTCCAACAGACTTTCTGGGTGCAGATGGTAAACGCGCAAAACTAAGAGAAGACAAATGTCATCCTGAAACTTTCCCTAAGACTTGTAGGAAGAATTCTACACTGGTTTTGCTTAAATAGCATGTCCACCTTTGCATCTGCAAGCAGTATGCATTTTCTCATACTGGCTCTGTTTTGTTTCTTTTGTCTTTTTGTAATAAAGGTCAAGCTATAATTGTAATAACGGTCAAATTTATTTTAACAGGGAAAAGAAAAAAGTCCAGACTAGATGAGTTCACAGGTGGTTCAGGAAGGGATGGAATATAAGAGTCCAAAGGAGCGTTCGTTTACCAGGTAACTGCTTTACATGTCTGTAACGGAGGAGCAGGCTTGCGGCGGGCGGAGGAAGCAAGCAGCCGATTCAATGTGAATGATAGAGCAAGCTTCAACTTTATTGATAGAAATCACACCTTATATAAGCATTCTACAATACACTACTTGCAACTCTATTGGATACATTTAAGAAACTACATTATAATATCTCAGCCATTGGGTACATCTAAAAGGTCACATTATAATATCCCAGCCCCTTGTGGCATCTCTGGTATGCATAAACATCTTTCTTGCTGTGAACCTGCTTCTCTCCCAGGGTTGTTTTCCTTCACCCCCAAGGTCGTAATGTGCCCCCAACTTATCTCTGTGTTCTCACAACAATCCTCGCCAGCACAACTGAGCCCTGGGTCTTCATCCTTGTTTACATAACTGTACCCTGGGTTCTTTCCTTTGTTTACCTCAGGTGGCTGGGACCGACTTCTGCAGGGAGCTATGGCCGACCAGCTCCTGCAGGGAGCTATGGCCTTGCTCTCTGCAAGCCGTTCTCCAACACAGGCTGGCTGCTGTAGATCGCTAATTCACAATCTTGATGACGCTTCTTCTGCAGAATGAAGTACCTCAGTTGATCCCTCATGTCTATAATGGGGTATTAAAGATCTACCCAGAAGTTTGACAGACTACAAGATGCCAAATAGGCATCAAGGAAAGGCGTGCTACTCCCTGTTTTCCTTACTGTTTATTTTGTAATATTTAGTCATATCTCTTATTTATCAGTACTGAAATTAGCCTACACTTTTAATCAGTAATTGTAACTGCTGTACTGTTTTAGCCTTCTGTGGAACTATTGTAAGTATGCTGCGTTTTTGAAGTTTGTCTAACTTTAACTGATACAGCTCTCAAACAAGTCTTGCAGGTGCCGTTGCAAAAAAAAACAAGAAAGGGGAGATCTGGGAGGCATCGGCCTTACACAGCCTCTGACAAACAGATAAACTTTGATGAAGAATAGGCCTCAGAAGATAGATAAGAAACTGCTGAGTTGTGCCAAGGTGGCAGGGAAAAATCAATCAGGACAGCAGGCATCTTGCCTGGGCTTAGCAACTGCTGCCGACCCATCTCAGACCTGTTTGATTGGCGTTAGAGCTGAGAGGCTCTCTTCCCCCAGTAGCTGGGAATAGCATGTGTGGTCAGGCCTGGGGATGTATATAGTTTGGTGGACAAAAAGCCTAAAAGCCTATATGACACATGGTTGGTATAATCAGACAGTCTGGCTGGGATGGCAAACCCGTGCCTTTAGCCTGGGCTTGTCAAAATACTAACAAGGCTGCCTTTGTTACCACAGTCGCTGCTGTAGCGGACCTCATAGGACGCCTATGCAACATGACCCTTCAACACTTTGGGAAGGAACCTGACACAATACTCATCCCCTGGAAGCTGCAAGTGTGGGACGACATGGTTACGTGTTCGGAAGACTTACAATGTGCCATCTTTGACTTTCCAGGCTCCATGACAACTGGAAAGGGTCTACAATGGGTTACACACCTGAAGACATTTCAGCTACAACTTACACTACCTCTAGTCATGCACCCTCTTATTGGCACAACATACTTTACAGATGCCTCATCACAAACAGCTGCACTCATATGGAAAGCTGAAGGAAGTTGGGAAAAGAGGTTGTGGACTCAGACTAATAAATCAGTACAATGGTTGGAAGCCAAAACGGTCCAGATGGCACTCCAGCAGGAAACAGAGAATCCAATTAATATTGTTACAATCTCTTTATATGTTTATAAACTTGTACACAAAATGGTAACCGTAGGATTTGTGCAGACAGAAGTGTCGACTTTGCTTTATGACGCTCTACAACAACGCGTAGGACAGGCCTTTCTTACACATGTAAAGAGTCACCAATCCTTACCTGGTCCAATTATAGAAGGCAATCATAAGGCTGACCAGGCGGCACGGGGTGTATGGTCACTAGATGCTGCAAAGCATTTACAGGCCTTTCTACACCTCGGAGCAAAAGCCTTAGCAAAAACATGTCATATTTCTCTGTCACAAGCAAAAAACATAGTGGCACTTTGTCCCTACTGTCAAAAAGACCCACTGTGGGAAGCAGGTGTCAACCCAAGGGGTCTCTCCCCCAACCAAATATGGCAAACTGACATAACAGAATTTGACCTACTATAACTAAATAAATACCTCATAGTAACCATTCACACCTTGAGTTCTACAATATTAGCCACGATGGCTTGCAAACAAACAGCCAGACACATTATTGCTCATTGGGAGGGTGTCATTGCCGTATTAGGGAAGCCACAAGAGATTAAAACAGATAACGGCCCTTGTTTCATCGCTAGACGTACAAAAGAATGGCGTGCATTATGGGACATCAAGTTAGTACACGACCTTCCTTACAACGGTCAAGGGCAAGCAATAGTGGAATGTGCACATCGCACCCTAAAAGCCAAACTACAACAGCTTGGGAGGGGGAAGGTCATAAGGGGACAATACCCATAGACCGGCAACAGTCTTTATTGTCCCGCACCCTTTATGCTTTAAATCATTTTGTAGAGGCGACAAGTCCACACCTCCCCTGTGGAAACACTTTATGCCAACCCAGGCAACATAAAATTATCCTTTGGTTCAGGTCATGGTACCGGGAGCGATGACATGGGAATCGGGCTGGTCGCTGAGAGTGTTTGGGCGTGGGTACGCAGCAGTGGAAAAAGATGGTTTAATTAAATGGATACCTGCCTGATGTTAAAACCTGAAATAACCATTTCTTCTTAAAGTTTTTGCAGATTTTCTGTGGCTTTTGTCTACATGGATCTTCTGCTAGACGAACCATCTCGCCCAGACCCAACATATGGGCAAGCACTACAGAGAAGCATGCAGCAGTTGTGGTTAATACAGAGAAAGAACGGAAAAAACCCCCAACAACAACAACAACAACAAAAAACAACGCTGAAAAAAAACCCAGTAAAAAAACACCCTTGCATATAAAGAAATAGAACAAGTCTTCAATTATTACAAATACAGCTATAGAGCATGGGGAGGGGGAAGTGTAGGGAGAGGCGCTCGGAAGATCTCACAATGTACGGAAAGAATAGGGAAGTAAAGATCTGGCGATGTACGGGAAGGCATATATAAAGCATATAAAACCCCCTCTCCCCACCCCTCCCTCCCTGGATAACGTCCTTGGCTCCATGCCATGCAGCTGCCGCCACAGCCCGACCAGTTTTTAACTCTTTCAGGGGTTGATGTACCAGTCGCCATGCAGTTGAAGATAACACAGCAATGGTGTTCTTCCTTACGGCCGCCTCAAATAAGGCGCTCCCTGCCCCTTTCCATGTTTCCAGATCAAGAGCAGACCGTGCATCAGCAGGGACCCCATTCCTTTTGCACCAGATAAGCAAAGTGTGAAGGGCTTTCTCCTCGTCAGAGGGAGGTGGCAGCAGAGGGCTCCACGATGGGAGGTGGCGGGGGCACTGCCTGAGGGATTTCTGCTCATTTGGTCTTTGTGGAGGAAACAACTAACGTTGTGCTTCCTCATCAGAGTCCTCACACAATCCCCTCGCCCTCAACCGCGTCTACATTTGGGACGGGCTCCCCCCGCTAGATCTGTATCTTGATCTCTCGCCGCTGGGATCCGGCCCGAGGACACCCCTGGATTATAAGGGGTTTCCCCTGAGCTTGCTTTCTCTGCCTTAAAGTCTTTTAAATTCTCTTTTAAAAACCTCCAGTTTGTAAGGAGGTCAGTTGCTTTCTTATTACCCCGAGAGGCACACTCAAGCAGTTTCTGTCTCAGTTCTTCCCATTTGCTCACACTAAATGCAGTGGAAGTGCCAGATTCATACCCTTGTGCTTTGCTCCACAATAACATTTTTCGGAGCTCTACGTCACCCAATTTGACTCCCCTGCGCTGAAGCACCAACTGCCACATTGTCAGAATCATACCCTCCTCCTTAGAGAGGCTGGCACCCACTGCTTTGTTCCCAGCTGCTCACCTGGACGGTGTCAAATTCCAAAAGGTTGTCAGGACTGTGCAGCTCTCCCTGCCGCTGCGCTTGACTGGGCTCCATCTCTGCAGCTCTTCCCGCCGCCGTTATTTATTTCCTCAGTGTTGGGATCACATCGGGGTCACCATTTGTCGGTATTGAGACAGACATGACAAACACCAAATTGTGCAAAATGGCTACTTTATTGTTCCAACAAGCCTTTTTATGACTTTTTGAAGCGTATGTGTCCGTATATGATCAGTTTTTGATAGAGTCTAACAGTTCACGGCTGTGTGCCCTCTTCTCTGTTGCAGCCTCGATGACCTTCCTCTCCTTGCGCTCAGGCAGTTCTGCTCTGGCAGTTCCTTAATCTTCACAGCTCTTCTTGGGACTTTCATGCCTCTTAATTGTCCGTGGTTATCTGCTCAAAGTCAGTATCAAACTTACATTCTGATCCCTCAGACCAGCCCAGGTCTCCCATAGTACCAGTACTGGTTCCCAGCTCCAAGCACAGGAAGAGACACTGGGCGGCTCAGGCAACATGCTCTGCCCGAGCCAGAAGGTCGCTGGGGCACAAGGGGCAGCCCTGGCTCTGAGTTCAGGGAGGAGCAGTGTGGGAGGTTCCCATGCCCCAGCCTTACCGTGGGGGTCCTGGCTGATGGTGGGATACAGGCAGGTACCCCTGCAGTGCACCTGGTACATTCGGTTCGTCCCCAGCACCTCAAAATGCAGCGTCTGATCAAACTGCCCCGGCACCGTGGAGCTGAATTGGACCTTCAGTTCCACCTCGCCGTGGGCAGGCACTATCCAGCGGCAGCTGCTCAGCCTGGCAATGAAAGAGGAGGCTTCAGACATTGCTAACGAGCAAACGTGAGAAGGAGGCGGCTCATGGAGTCGCCATCCCGTGGAGGCACCAGCAGAGGGTCCTTGCGGGGCTGGGGACGCTGGACCCCGCTTGGCAAGATGGACGTGAAGCAGAGGGATCACCTTCCCCCTCACAGCTCACCTGACGGATCTCCCCGGGGATGGGACCATGTCCATGTCGCTTTGGTGCGCCCCGGGGCGCTGCGTGGGTGCTCCCGTACCCGGTGCCTGGAGACCTCTTCTGGCTGGAGACCTCGCCCGGCTGGAGCTCCGCTTCCTGCTTGGCGTGACCGGCTCCTCTGACACCTTCACACCAAGGCAGAGAGGAAAGGGAGAGAGGTGAGACCTGCCCTGAGACACCCCCATCCCAGAGAGAAAGCTGCAGGTTTGTTAACAGACGGGAGAGAGAATAAACCACCAACCACCTCTGCCCATGGATTTGGTCTTCCTTATGGGACTTTGTTTTGCCTACAACACCCCTCCTTGCCCAGGACCCTCTCCTCAAGGGAAGTTGAAGGGTTTAGCTGTTTTTTTTTCCTCTCATCTTACAGAACTGCCCCATGTTTCAAGCAGAGCTGTCTCTTTTAGACAGACAGGAGGGATGCCTGCAGACATGGGGCCCTGTCATGTCTTCATTGCCCTTCCACAGTGATCTTTTTCCATCCCACCCGCCCCCCATGCCCCCATCCAGCCTGGATCCTGCCCTGGCACCTTCACTGCAGGCACATCCAAGAGACTTCTGGTGTCCTTCTTTTCTTCTTCTGCAGTGGCACCTTCAGGCACGACAAAGGCGAAGTGCTCGAGGGCTTCTCCTGCTGTGGGGACCATCCGCTTCTCCGGGTAGCGGATCACAGAGTAGAAAGCCGTAGGTGGAATGGGAGGCCCCGAGGGACCCAGTCCCAAGTCATCCAGGATCTAAAGCATAAGAGAAAACCCTTTTTATACTCCCGTCGCCTTCATCCTCACACTCCCTGAAAGGCACTGAGCTTTTGGCAATGGGTTTTGTTATGTAGATGGAGTACAGTGATTTTTTATGCCCAGCAGGGTGGGCAGGCTCCAGAGCAATGCCAGGACCTACAAGTGGGACCTAGAGAGAAATCTGAGTGACTCTGCTGATGGAAACAATGACCAGGAGCTGCCCTGGGACCATTTTGAGTGATTTCCAGACTGGGAAACTCTCTGAACAGAGAGGATGAGAACCCCTCCTCTTTCCCCCGACCTGAGGGATGGCAAGAACTTCCCCAGCCACGTGGCTGCTGTGAAGCCATCGTGGAACATCATCGGTGGCCTGGACAAGGCTCTGTGCTGTTGTCACCTGGTGGGACACAATGCACCAGGGCCCAGACCATGGCAGGCTCAGCATCTGAGCCTCACAGGGCTTTACCTGCTCTGCTGCTGGCAGCTTGCCACTCTCCAGGATCGCCCTCGTCACATCTGCAGAGCTCAGCACCTGGATGTCCAAGCAGGGCACCCCAACGTCCTGGCCTCTGGCTGACCCTTCTGCACATTCCCCTTCCAGCCCAGATAACTTGGAGTCCTCAAGAGCCTTCAGTTTTTCCAGACACTCCTTCTCCATCCTCTCCTGGCGCTCCTTCTCTCTGTCCCTTCGGCTCCTGCGACGGCGCTGGCCTTGGACTTGCTGCTGTACCACCTCCTGGTTCAGAGGGGACAGCAGGATACCCCGAGCCCTGTCCCAGGATGACAAAATATGTGTGACATCCTTCTGCGATGCCTCGTAGATCTTAAACCTCAGGGCCAAGTTCTCGCTGTCACTCCGCGCCTCGGTTTTAGTTTCCCCCTGTTCTGGGTCCGCAGGTTGTACAACCTCCGCTGGGCAGTCATCTGTCAGGGGAGCCTTGCTCTGCTTTTTCTTATCTTCCTTGACACTTGCAAGAGAGTCCGGGTGCTTCTTTGCAGATCCCTTCCTCTCTCCCCCCTCGGTGACATCGGACAGGTTGCCGATGGATGCGCTGGTGTTGCTCGTGGATGCATTCGTATTCTGGGCAGGAGGAGCAGGAAAAAGCGGTGAGCATTTCCAAGCACCAACTCAAATGCTGCAGGACAGCGGCGATCTTTGAAATAGCACCCCATGCCTCATCTGAGGCCTCTGCTAGGTGCTCTAAAAATCCCAGTTCAGAGCGCAGCTGGTACCCAGTTGAGCTCAACTGAAACCAAACTCCCCAGTGCCAGACTGATGAGGAGTCCTGCAAACCAGCTGAGAAACAGAACAGCTTCCCCGACCCAAACAGGGAACTTAAGACACCTCCTTACTCCTGTGCAGTCCTCTGGGCACATTTCTGATGTGCTGAGCATCCATCCCTGTGTCTGGCTGACACTTTGGGAAGTCTGGCTGCTAATGAATACCTAGATGGCCTGGTGGTATCTCCTGCCAGACAGGTAGCAAAAGACACCACATCCCAGGCAGGTCAGGGCTCAGAGGTGTAAGTCACATGCAGAACGGGGAGAAATGCTGGACTAAAACTATCTAGGGCTTGGAGTTATGTGAAGCCATGACTCAAAGGCAGCATGACCCTAGACGAGCAGCTCTACCCAACAAACCCATCCAAAAATACCCCTGGTGAAGAAGCAGCAGGATCAAACACTGGCTGCTGTTTCTCAGCACAGCCCCGTGTGTTACCGACGGCCAGGTGCTCATCCCCAGCACTGCGGGTGGCTGCTGGCTGTGCCAGGAATGGTACGGCTCAGCAGGAGGGGCCCCAGGGCTTTTACTCATCTCTATAAACACAACCACCCACCTGCCCGACTCCAGGCTGGCTTTTCTTCCTTGCAGCATTATCTTTGTCTTTCCCAAGCTTTCTCTTGGCCCACTTAGATGACTTCTTCAGGTCTTCTTCCTCCCTGAAGCGTTCTAGCTCCCACCGGTCCTTTTCCTCAAGCTCTCGAGCCAGCTGCTCCATCTCCCTTCAGCAAGACAAACAAAACATCCCCGAGAGTCACCACCAGAAATCTGGGCTTGTTGCAATCCCAGGTGGTCCCGCACTTCATTCACTGACCCTGAGGCCAGGCACAACCGTTAGACCAGCTCTGTGGGCTTCCCTCAACCTGGGGAGGCTGGGACATCCAAAGTGAGGGAAGGCGGGAGGGGACCTCCAGGGCCAGCCAAATCTAGGCTTTGCTGTCACAAGGTCTAAATTGCACTACTTCTCCAGTAAGGTCTACCTGGACACCTCCAGCAATGCTGACAAAGACTGACTGATCCAGGGAAACAAACTTCAGCTGGGGCTGAAAGAAGTGCTGACACACAGGCTCGCTTTAAGCAAGTCCCTCCCCAAGTTTCAGGCAGGAGTTAAGAGAGGCATAAGCTTATCCTGCATATCCTCCTGAAGAGGGCTGCTTTGCTGGATCAGAGCTTCTCCCAGGCTCACCTGCTGCTGCAGCTGAAGCTGAGCCTAGGAGAAACCAGCTTTATGGCTGGTGTCACTCAGTAAAGGAAAACCCTGGGGGCTCAGCAGTGCAAGGGCCTCACCTACACCAGGACTGGGATCTAAACCAAGCCAGCACAGCTGCGCCTCACGCCAACCCACACCACAACCCCTCTGGTTTGGAGAAGGGGGGCAATGAAGAAGATGAGAATGAACATCATTAACTTAGAGACACCTGTAAGCACAGTGGCAAGGCAAGCACAGAGCCCAGCTCCCTGCAGCCTGTGTCTAAGCCGAAGGGCTCACCACTAAAGTGGAGAGAGGGTGTTCTCATCTCACCGGAGGAAGGTGCCTCCTCTGCTGGCAACCAGGGAGGTGGAACTGGCAATCCTTGTGCTGCTGGTAATTAATGCTTTTGGCCTTGGTAACCCCTCTGAGCTCAACCAAGGTCTCCAGAGCAGGGAAACCCTTCGGGGACACTCTCCCGGGGAGGCACCCACAGAAGGCTTACAGACCTTTTCTTCCTCTCACGCTGGACTTGCAGTATACTGTTATCAAAGTGAATTTTCTCCTCCTCGGTGAGGGCATCATACTCGTCCTCGTCCATCTCCCAGAGGCGTGCTTTCTCCCTCCTGGCAGCTTCTTCCCGCTCCCGTCCTTCAGCACAGACCAGAGGAGAAACCGTCAGTGCCTGCAAGCAGAGCTTGCTGCTCTGGGTGAGCTGCCAGGGTTCACAACTCTGTCCTGACCCAGCCTATCATCCTGCCAGGAGATACTGGCAAGCTCACATCCCCGCTTCAAAATTCAGACAAGCCCCCAAACTATCGCTGCTCAGTGAGTTCCCATGCCTTGCCTGGCTCACACGCCCCAGCGCCATGGACACCTGGCCAGTGGTTAGTTATTGAGCCACAGCAACTTACACTTGTGCCCAAGCTTTAATGTTAGAGCTCAGCCTCAGCATTGCTGTATTTTAAGCAACTGAGAGCTGAGTGCTGGCTACACCGAGGCAGAAGGTGGAAGGATTAATAAAAACCCCTCTTACAAGTTCTGCTGGTAACCCAGATACACACGGGTAAGGTTGAAGGCTTGAGAGAGAACATTTCAGAGTTACAGAGGTGGAGTCTCACCTTCCTGCTCTTTTGCGGCCATCTCTCTGGCTTTCCAAGAAGGATAATCCTGGAACAGGTTCACAAAATAGATGTAAGGCCGATTTCTGACAGCTTTGAGCAGGCAGAGGAGAGCAGATGCCGTGTTGCGTGCAAAGAGGGTCTCCAGGCCATCAAACACCACTCCCTGGTAGCAGTCGCTCAGCTGCAGATAAAGCCAAAAAGGAAGAGAAAGTCAGCTGTCGCACGCATTGGGCTCTCAGCCAGTCACTAAAGCCTGACGTCAGAAATCACCAGCCATCACAGTTCCAAGTGCAGCAGCTCAGACAAGCTCTGATCTTCCCGCGCGCTCTGCCAGCTTATGGCATCTGCACCTTCACCCACGGATCCCTGCATGCAGCCCAGGACTCCTCCAAGAGCAGGCACAGCCCTCCTCCTCCTCTCTGAATTGCACCTCGCTGCCTGTCTCTCTGTAGCAAGAACGCCCCCACCCCACGTACCTGCAGCCTGTCAGAGAGGATGGCCACCAGCAGGTCCTCGGGCAGCACGCAGCTCCTAAAGCCCATCTCTCCTGATGTGCTGTCACCAATGTTCAGCGATTGCTGCGCAGGAATGCAGGGAAGGGGAGAGAGGCGAGAACTTGATGAGCCGTGCAATGTTGAACGCTACCAGAAAAATCAACCGCTTTGGAAACCCCCAAACAATTCCAACTGCTGGTCTTGGAGCTGGGGTTTCTCACTAGCAGGAGACTAGAGCAAAACTGCAGGCCAGCAGCTCCAGGGGAGCACACTGGAGGGTGCGTGCGTGGCCAGCAGAGACCCAAGCTCTCAAGCCCCCAGCGCAGCATCCCGCAGCTTTGCCCACGGCTGCAGCCACATTAGCCAGGACTGCACTTTGCCAACAAACGGCTGAGATGCCGTAGAGTGTTTCTGCCAGGGTTTCATTCCCAGCCCGAGCCATGCCCAGCCTGCCCAGCTGGCTCTCTGCACTACAGATCCCTGCACCAGGCTCTGGGTGACACAGAGCCTCCACTGGAAGCAGCCCCTTCACTTCTCATAGGCAACAGAAAGGTCCCAGGCATTAACCAGTGCAGGTTGTGCTTCACCTGGGAGCCTGTCAGATCCACCAGATGCTGCTTCTGGGATCGGGCTGTGGGGCCATCCGTCTTCTTCTCACCTGCCACAGCGCTCACCTGGCCTTGGGAGCTGACGGACTGCAGACTGACTTTGTCCACAGAGCTGGACCGGCTTGTGTCTCGGCTGCGCTTGGCCTTGGTGCGGAACTGCTTGCCGAGGGACTCATCTGCGTTGTGACCTGCGGAGGGGACAGACGCTCAGTGGGGAGCAAGCAGGCACCTTCCACCCCAATGGGCACAGCCCTGCGCCCTGGCAGGGACATGGCCCTCGTCCCCCAGCCTGCCGGGCACTAGCAGCACTCATCTCCAGAAGCAGCTCCTGCCCTGCTTCTCTTTTTAGCATGGTAAAACACACCACCTGATACTGGATTTTAAAGCCAGAGAGTTTTTAAGGCACAGCTCCGCGTCCCTCCTCACAAATGTGCACGCAGGTGACCCCGCACAGTAGCTCCCCTACGGATCAAGCCAAGGCTCCATCCTCCAGGAGCATCATTTCTGTACCTTGCACCCATACGGCATTCTCACGTGGAGACGGTAACATGCAGCCCTGCCCCAGCTGCATCCCCATCTCCACGGGAGCTAAATCCTCCGCATGGGCTAACCCCACCTGGGGCCCAGACCCTTCTTCCTTCCACCAGCTCCCAACCCAACCAGGTTCAAGGCTGAGCAATGCAAAACTTCCCCCACCAGAATTAGGGTCTGGCCTCACCCTGCAGAGCTCGGGGCACCAACTGCCCAACCAGGTTCTCTAAAAGTCTCTGGTCTCAGGTGCAGAACAGCACCACATGCACGAGTTGTGTGACCTGACAGCGTGTATAGGGAAACCTCTGGAGAAAAGAATCTCATCTGAAACTCTGGGAGGTTATTCTTCCCTTCCTCTCATGTTTCTGAAGCCGCACTCAAAGTCGGTTGTCTAGTGCTTCACGAGCAGCTTCAGAGGGCTTCTTCCTTGTTCAAGTGGGCAGCAGTTCTGCCTGATGGCCACGAGGAGTCAGCTGGATTCAGCTTTGAGGAAATGTAAAAAAACACCTGAGAAAAATACAGGTGTGCTTCACCACTCCTAGGAAAAGGAGTATGTGATGAGAAGCCCAGAGGCAGTAAAAGTGCCCCTGTCTGAGCCCTTAAAAC
This sequence comes from Athene cunicularia, assembly GCF_003259725.1. Lineage (NCBI taxonomy): Eukaryota > Metazoa > Chordata > Aves > Strigiformes > Strigidae > Athene > Athene cunicularia. The sequence continues at coordinate 76,385 of NW_020799200.1, read as the reverse complement.
AGAGATTATTTTCTTTAATAACATGAAAGGCTTTATGAAATGGCTTTGCATTTCTACACGCTGCACCCATGTTCCCTAAGAGACCCAAGGGCTGTCAGACTCCCTCTCTGCAGCAAGCAGAAGTGGATGGTCAGGGTGGGTTTCTGAAGCGCTGCTCTGGGTCCAGCGTGTCTCCTTACCAGCACCCTCTGCCTCCTTGCAGCTCTGCTCGATGGCAGCCCTGGTGCACAGCTCCCGGGCGTGCAGCCCTGCCGAGCTGCTCCTGTCCGAGATGGCTTCTGTCACCACGGTGTCGATGGACAAGCAGGCAGCGCCGTAGTATTTGGACAGGGCAACTGCTGCCGCTGTCTTTCCTTGGGAGAGAGGAAGACTGCTTGGTGACACTTGCACATGAAACGCTTTCAGGGACAGGCTCTAGAAAGTCCCCAGACAGGATTTCAAAGTTTCAAGGACAGTGGGAAATCAAGTGCCCCTTTAGGGGAGACCACGAAGGAGGGAGCTGAGCATGGCTGGAAGCGTTGTCCTCTAGAGCTAGGCGGATCACTTCCACCTCACACCCAGCTGAGCACTTTGTCCCTCGTGGTGACCTCAAGCCTGGGCCAGGACATTATTTCGAGCCCGGTCCCGCCACCCCTGTGCTGGCCGGCGCTGCCTCAGGCAAAGTCTGGGCATGGGCTGGGGGTCAGTGTGGGCGAGGGACCGCGCCCATGAGGCAACCTGGGCACTAGGCACCGTGCTCCCACCAAGCAACGGGGACACGGCCACCCTGTGTGGGGGGAGGATAGCCTGGCTGTGTGGACACAGGGTGAGCCACAGCACTTGCCCCAGCTGGTGAAGGCCTGGGACGATTTCATGTACCAGCAGGGCTGTGGCTTACCTCGCTTCGCTTCAACTAGTCAACCAAGCACCACAGCCCACCAGGATGTGTCTCTCCTGCTCCCCCCGCCCTCCTTGCAGCCACGGGCTCGGCTCACCTACCTGTCAGGGGTGCCCCATGGACGATGATGACGATCCCTCTGCGGTCTCGGGCCGCGCGCCCCTCTGCAGAGATATCGATGCCAAGGTGGCGGGCGATGGCCCTATGGACAGGGCTGTCGGCCACTTCTCCCGCGACCGCCTTGCTGCTGGTGATGCTCTGCCCATGCTTTGCTGTGTGGAACCAGATAGAAAAGTGAGCCTCCTGCCTACCTATGACCCTGATCATCCTCCCCATCCCCTCAGATCCTGGGAGAGAAGACTCTGCTGAAACCAACACCACACCGAGGTCTCACCATGCCCCTCCTTTAGGCTTGTGCAGATCAGAGTCTGCCCTAGATGGTGGTCAAGGTGCCTCTTCAGAGTATAGGAAATGGGCTAGCAGAAAGAGGAAAGAACAAGCATTTGGCAATACCTAACAGGACTCCCGTCACCTATCAACGTGGTCCCAGGTCCTGCTGAGTAAGGGGCGGACAGGCTGAACCAGGCATTTTACGCTGTCCCAAGGGAGAGGCTCCATTTGTACATCAAGTGATTATCCCAAAGCTGGATGTTTTAGGAATATTACTCCAGGAGATGTAGCTGGGCTCTGAATTCACCTAACACATTTGCAAAGAGCTCCCACCTTTGCCCTTAGGAGGTCACCAAAAGCCATCTCGGCTTGCAGTGTCATGCAGGACAGAGAGCACGCTGCCCTGCCTAGGAAAGGGAACAGCATCACCCTGATCCCAGCAGCTCCTGGGGGAAAAGGTGCTCATTTGGCAAAACTGGGGAGAACCTCTCTGGCCTCTCACTTGTCCCTGCCCTGTCTGCAACAATACCCATCCCCTGCCTTTTCTTAACACCTTCCTTCTCCTCTGTGTTCAGATTTAGAGTCCACCTCATTGGACTGGCTTTCTTCAAACACAGAGGAGAAAACGAATGAGCTCTGGGATGAGACAGTGTGAATGATCCCAGCAGAGGACTTTCTTCCTTGATCTGACAGAGACTGGACATCTTCAAAGTTTGTGTGTTACAAGCCACAGACTTTCACGCTGGAATTCCTCCACCAAGCTGGGGAATGGGTGGCTGCTGAAAGCCTGGGCTTCCCGTGGAGAGCTCAGGGTGTGTGGGCTGGACTCCCCGCTGTATCCACACTCAGGACAGCCAATGCCAAACCCTCACCGTTGTCCTGGCCTGCTGGTTCCCCAGTCTCGGACTGCTCATCCTGCAGCCTCTTCTGGTCCTGATAGTACTCCAGAACCTCCGGGGGCAGCTTCTCACCCGGGGCACGCGGAGGCAGCAATAAGGTGTTACGGCAGTCATAGTCTTTAAGCATCTGCAGGATCTGTACATGTAGGGAAGAGAAGCCATATGCAGGACGTGTTTCTAACAACATGGACTATCTAGGCCCCTCCACAGTCTGCCAGCAGAGCTGGCTAACCATGAAATGCCACCAGGCTTTGCCCTGGGGACTGTCTCCATCTCCCTGGCACGAACCCGGGAATGCTGGAGCACTGTGAAGCTACGGGAGCGTGCACATGGGGACCAGAGCTTCCCTCTCACCTGCTCCTCAGCAAGGTACTGCTGGTCGAACTCCAGAGAGTAAAACTCGATTGGGAAGTCGCAGGGGTTCTTTACCACCACCGTCCCCTCTGCTCCATGGCTGTACGGCAGCAACGGTCCCAGCTCGAGCACTGGGGGGCTGAACTCCAGCCGTGGCTCCAGCCCACGCCCCGAGACCTGCAGCTGGAGGTCCTGGCTGCTCTGGCAAACATTAATCTTCATCTCACTTCTGTAGGACTTCTGAAAAGAGAGAGGCACAGAAAGCTCCTCCATGAAGTCCCAGGTTACAGGGCCTCAAATTCAACTCTTGCCCCAGGGCAGGGGTGTCACCAGTACCTCTAAGGGGAATGGAAAACAGATGTTTACTTCCAGCAGGGGCTACAGCACCTGCATGCTGGCTCTGAGGAACTGGGATGAATCCTAATGTGAAGTCTAACTAGCTATATCGGTGTCAGATGAATCTAAAATGTACTATCAGATGTTTTCACCTAGTCTCAAGGGAGTGTGATGCTCATGAGAAATGTCCTGAGGGTTAAGTTGCCCAAACACAGTCCTGGCACTGCTGCATCAGGCAAACATCAGCTTGATGAATGAGCAGATGAGCTCTCACTGGCTAGAAATAAGGTTTGTGTTCTCTGCTCAGTGTTTGGCTCTGGTCAAAGCCAGACACAAGATGGTTACACCTCTACAGCAATTAAAACATCCCTGGGACTGTTCCCAGGCATGGAAGCACTTGTGTCCATCCTGTTACCCAATGCCAGTTTCCAAGTCACGGTGGCCACAGGCAAACTGCCTTTGGGAACGCCCCGTCATTTCAGCTGACTCCCAGAGTGCCTGGGAACGTGCAGGCAGGCTGAGCCAGAGCCACAGGGACTGCTGGCAGCAACCACTCCAGGCGACTGTCCTGCCGTGCCCAGGAAGGTGCCCGGTGGCTGTTTTGCCTGCTGGTACCAGCAGCAGGACTTGCCTAGACTGGCCCTTGCAGGCTTATCCCCTGTGAGAGCGCCAGCTGCTCTGCACCAGGGCGCTGCAGCCTCAATCAGGCGCCTGCAAGGGGGAGACGAGGGCAAACAGGCAGATTTCCCCCCATGCACCAAGAGGCAGCCACCCCAGTGTGCCCTGATGCTCTCTGAGCAAGCTCCCCAGGGGGATTTCAAAGCCCCTCTCAGAAGAGTGTGCTGCAGGGGAAACTGAGGCACAGTGGGTACGGGGCTTGCAGAAAGCTCTCTGTGGAGGCAGACGCCGTCTCCTCCTCCCTGTGCTGGGCTCTCGTTACCACACCGCCCTGCCAGACTGTCTGGGGGTGATACTCGCCCATCTCACCTCTTCTGTGGGTGAAAACCTCACTCGGACGTTGCATCGCTGTCCCGGAGCGAGGGTTCCAGCCGAGGGCAGCACCTCGAAGACACATGGCTGGGTTTTCAACTTCCTGGGCACCTTCTGATGCACCCCTGCTGGCCAATGCTTGTCCACCTGAGCACAAAAAACAATTGTGTGAAGTCTCCTCGGTCTGAGAGGACAGACCCTCGGTCCCTGCAGTGCACTGAGACACCGTCACGGTGCTGAGGCCACCCCTGGCCTGAACTGGAGGGAAAAGATGTCGGCAGGGCAGGCAGATGGGGAGGCACCATCCTCAGAAGAGGAGGAGCAGGGGAAGGTGGCAAAGAAGTGAAGCACCAGCTAATGCCCAGGTCCAGGTGAGCCAGCCTTGCTCTGTAGCCTCCAAAGCTTCCTCAGATGAGCTGCAGCCCAAGTGCTCCCATAGCCACAGGAGCAGAAAGGGCAAGAGAGGCAAAGGAAACCCAACCGAGAAGGTACGTGTTACACGTGGTCTGTGCTTTACCTTCTTAACAGGCTCATTTATAGTGATGAACCAGTTACAGGGGACCTGGAGCTGATTGTGGAGCTGGATGGTTTCTTCCTGGCACTGCCCACACTGGAGAGTGGAGAACTCCAGTCTGTCCCTGGAGACGCAGAGGGCTGGCATGGCCACGCTGGCACGGAGGCGGACGTGGAACGTGGGGCCTCCTGCTACCTAGGGAAGGACAGAGCATCCAGCTGAGAGCCCCGGTCACATCTGCTGCTGTCCCCAGCCTGCCCCGAGAGGCGCATAGGCACAGCGGGGCGAGGAAGCACGTCGCAGGTACCTTGATGGGCAGGAGCACGTCCACCTCTCCCAGCGGCAAGTTGGCACTCTGTGGGTCAAAGCACACTTCAAATGTCTTGCTCTCACGGCAGGGCAGGTGCTTCACGCGGTCCAGCTCCACACTGAAACCTTGAACAGATGAAAATAAAGCGGCTGAGATACACAATCAACATGAATGTGTCACAAGCACGTTAAGGCCGTATGTCCTGGCTGGCAGCTCTGTGAAGGACCCCTTTGTACCTGTGGAGAAGACTGCCACTCCTTCTCCCTTGTCACTGCACAGGGAGAAAGGGTTTTCACAGCCAGAATCCAAGACCCACATGGTAAAAAGGAAACATCTCAGTTGAGGAGCTCCAGCCATTCCTTCACTAGGCATCCCAAGGAAGGATGCACAGACCTCTCCAGAGGAGAATTTCCAACTAATTAGATTCCCCCATGCCATGGTGCTCTCTGAAAAACAATTTAGACGAGGCACCTGATCACCCTTCAGACACGGCGAGGCACTGTTTGCTGGTGCGGCAGCCTTACGTCACGGCCTGTTTCAAAGCCTGTTTTGATACAACAGAGGACCTCACAGGCTGTCTTCTCAATAAAGGCTGAACAGAAGTGCTATGGCATGATGAACTTTGAACAAAGCACTTCCAAACCACAAAGGGTCCATCTGTTTGCAACTCAAGCTCATGGAGTGCCCATCAGATCATGCTCATGGTAGCCAAGAGCAGAAGATGCTGGGAGGTGACCAAGGTGATCAGCCCACCCAGCCCCAGCAGGGAAGTGTTAGGGCAGGCCCGGGCGGGCCGGGTCTCTGAGCGCTGCTGGCCAGGATGACTCAGGCTCTAAAGCACCAGGCAGCAGGTCCCAAGGAGGAAAAAGTTATACATACAAGCACTCAAAAAACCTCCCCATATCCAGTGGCTTAAGTTAATCTGTCAGAGACAGCTCCTTCGAGCCCATGTGAAGGCTCTCCAGCACTGGTTACCTGTGCCACGCAGGACCCGTCCGTCAGCGCAGAAGGACACAGGGAACTGCCCGGTGTTGGTGATCCTCACGACATGCGTGGGGGTGTTACCGAGAATCACGTACCCAAAGTCCAGGAGGTACTCAGGCAGCTCAGCTCTGAAAGGAGGAGTAAGGACAGTCCTTAAACCACAGCCTGGCCACATTCCCAAGAGCATGAAAGATGCAAATAAAATATTTCTGGATTCACTGTTGCAAAAACTCAACTCAAGACCATGAAATCCAAGGCCTGACCACCTGGTAATAAGACTTTGGTAAGTCACCAGGAGCATAGGACCTAGGTTTTATCAGCTACTAGTGGGGCCTTAAAATAAAACTAGTTTAAAATGAATACTCATTTATCACAGCACCTCTGCTATGGAAAGCCACTGTAGGTAAGTCCAGTGGACCTCCAATGGTCTCAGTGAAACTGCTAAGCCCCATGTACAGCCCCAGCCTGAAAGTGCTTCAGGACCTTGTCACAGGATTCGCCTGCACAGGAAATCTTCACTGCTCTGCAACCACATCTGTCCCCAAAGCAGCACGGACAAATGTGGTAATCAACACCTGCAAGATTCATGGGAGGGGCCTTTCCTAGAGCAATCTCACTCGGGAAAGCACATACATGATCTGTTTTGCAGAGTATCTTCCCTAACTGGAGGCTACCGTGCCCGTGCCTCCTCATGGAGGAGCAGAGGGAAGATACCGAGGTAAGCCCTGCAGTCCCACCAGCATCAGAGCCACCTGATTTGTGAAGGGTGTGTCAGCCTCTGCGGTTCCCTACTCTGTTTTGCTCAGTGTGGTCTGTTAGCTGGAACAAAGATTTGAGTTTCCTCTTTCAGAGCTGGTCAGCAGGGATGGTCCTGGTGCTGTCTGGAAGGGCTTGATGCTCTGCACTAGCCCCCTCGGCCCTAAGAGCAGGACCCAGCACCTGTGGGGAGCTGAGCACCTCCAAAGCTCAGGGTGGCTCTGTGGCAGTGAGGACACTCAGCTGCTCACAGGGAGCACGGCAAAGCTACCAGGATCAGACCCTTTCTGAAGTCCCCACTACCCCCAGCTCTCAGGAGCAGGGGTGCACTGCTGGGTGTTACCCTCGGGGCACCTGGAGACATGGTACAGGAGCCCCTACTAACTTGAGAAGCCTCTGACGAGCACGCTGGTCAAAGGCAGTGGCCTCTGGGGGACCAGAGGTGAAGGCTTTCTGCTGCTCCAGGGCGTGTTCTTCCATCAGCAGCTGCTCCATCTGCATCTGCAGCCCAGGGTCCAGCTGAGGGAAGGAAAGGCAGCAGCTGGTTAGCAATGGTCCTTCCCAAGGCTCCCCCCCTGCTCATGTTGAGAGGGGTGACAGGGTCCTTCTGTCTCGCTGCTCAGTGTCTGTGACACCTCCTGCTCTCTCAGTCAGGGCCTCATCTCAAGGGCAACGAACTCCAGCAACTTTGCCTGCCCAGTCACTGTTACAAAAGCTGATCTGGCCAGACAGACAAGCCAGGAACTTTCCAGAGCTTCAAGTCTTTGTCTGCCCCCAGCCACTGTCAAAGCAGCTCAGACAAGAGCTCTCTTGTAAAGGGAGTCATGATAAAGCTGCTGTCTCTTAGAGATCAGCACTGGCAGCACAGTCCCGGAGCACAGTCAGGCTGCTGTATTAAGTTCTGTAAACCTGGCAGGGCTTGGGTTGTGAGCAGCAAATACCCCAGTGATGACCTACATCTCCATCATGAAGTACCATAAATTCCATCACTTGAGCAGGGTCTTCAGGATCTTTCCCTGGGGCAGCCCCGGGGGCACTGATGAGCTGATGCACGATCTTGGGCAGGTGTGGGCAGGGAGGTCCCAAGTGCCAGCAGGGCACCGGGAAGCCTGCTGCAGGCTGCAAGGGACCCAGTGACACTGGGGGAGGGTGGCACGCGTCAAACGGGGCAGCAGCCATTCTCACCACGGTGTCCAAGGGATCTGGGGGTGGCTCCGCGGCCACAGCTGCCCCCAGAACTGCTGCTCCCTCTCTCTGGCTGTCTTCTTCCATCTTTTCTATCACCTCCTTGAGGACCTTCTCATATTTTTCATTTCCTGAAGGAAGAAAACATCCACAAATAGAAGCAGGGCACAGCACCATGCCCCTTGAAGCTGGGAAGCCCCACTCCCCTGACTCTGTCCTCTCCCAGAAACACCCTCCCCAAGCAATGTATGGAAAGTAGATGCTGCTTCTTCTCTATCAACCCTGATGTTCTTTCCTACCCATCTTCCTCCCCACATAGGAGCATCTCATCCCCTGCAATGTGCTGCAAATCCAACCCTGTCAAAATCCCTGCCAGCCTGTGCTCAGCTTTCCAGAGCATTTCTGTCTAGCCATCACCTTCCCAGGGCTCTGACATGCTGGCAAGCTCTGCAGGATGGTTCCTGGGGCAAAGCCCATACGGGCGCATCTGCCAGAGCTTCAGGAAGCAACGGGTGGGTTGAGTGTTGGTCTGACAGCCCTGAAACCTCCAGGCTTGGTGGAGGCAGGTGTGAGCTGCCCTACAGGCATCTGACATGGGGGAGAAACAGGGGCCTCTCCTGGGGAGCAGACAGGCCGTGCTCACCTTTGATGTTCCTGGGCAGGTCCAAGTAGATGCTGGGAAAGCTCCCCTCTCCTTTCAGGGAGATTTCTTCAGGCTCCAGGTGACCCACTTGGATCTGGAAAGTCCTGTGGAAGGCTCCGGGCACTCCTGGTAGGTAGTAGACTTTCAGGACTTGCTCCTTGCCAGGTCCAACATAACCCTGCAGGGTGTGGGAGAAGAGGGAGAGAATGCACCAGAGAGGGTTTGGTGGAGGGATGGCTCAGACCACAGACATGCCGAGAAGAGAAGGCAGGTTCTCGTACATAAGAAAGTATCAGACAACATCGCCTTCTAGCTTTCACAGAATCACAGAAGCTGAGTTCTCCCACACCAGGTCCTCCGGAGGGCCCGTAGGGATGCATTCCCCCAGGACAGACCCACAGACCACCCCCTGCTCAGCATGAGCACAGCTCTGTCCCTAATGGTCTTTACCCTCTGCTAGCAAGAGCCAGACTGAAGAAATAAAAGCTCTTTTAGCAGCCACTATGCAAAATAAGTCAAGTGCCCACACTCTCAGCATGGCCAGCAGCTCCTGCCACAGCACATCAGTGGTTCCCAGGCTGGTGTTGAAGGGCCTGACCCCTTATAATGATCCCAACCAAACACCTCCTGCCTGTGCGGTTACACCGGGTTGCGTGAGCCTATCCAGACTCATGGTGACCTGCAAACATGCATCTCTGGAAAGCCAGGAGCAGAGACTAGGACGAGATCTAGGGAAAGTGTTGCCAGGAAGAGCACCTCCTCTCCGGGCTTCCAGAAAGGCTGCCCCAGCCCCAGGCTAGGCTCATGCCAACCAGGCTGAGAGCAAATGCAAGCAGAGAGCAACACAGCCCTGCATGCTGGGCTGGACCCTCGGCTCCCTGCTCCCCTTCACGCTGCAGGGAGAAGCTGCTGAGCAGGACAGATCTTGTCACTTGGTGCCCTGAGCCCCTGGTGCAGCGCAGAACACAGCTGCAGTGAAAGCCAGCCCTGCCAAGCTGCCAGCACCTGTGGGGCTGTTACAGCGACTGATCGGGGCCAAGCAGAGCTGGGTCTTGGGAAGCTGGCAGGAGAAGGGCGCCAGTGTGTCACCCCGTGTAAGAGACAGGCATGAGGAAATGTGAACGCCGTTTGGCTTCCTCTTCCCACTGCAAAAAGGGACTAGACAGGAATGCTGCTCCAGCCCAAAGACAGCCACGTAGGACTGAGAAGTTGGGACGGTGGGATGATGCAATCTCCTCTCCTTGCCTTCCAGCCCTGCTCCTGCCTCGCCCCCTCACTGCCCCACAGAGCTGCTGCGAAGCAGCAAAGCTGGAGGAGTGGGGGACCGGAAGAGTGCCTGCTACAATTTCTGCCAAAGCAGCTTCATGCCCAAGTGAGAGAGGATTTAAGTCCTGCTCAGTGCTGGCAGGGGCCTGGTAGGGTGTGCTACAGGCAGGGACAAGGACTAAGCCCTGTCCGATCACACAGCCTGGGCACGGTGACCCCCAGGGCACAGCCCGGCCCCAGTTCCCGCACAGCTGGAGCGCTCAGCAGTTGGGGTCCACAGAGCCAGGGAAGCGCTGGTGCCTCTGGCCGGTGGCTGCTGTGTGACAGCAGGGTCACCCGCCGGCAAAGGCCGTGAAGTGAGGCCGTTAGGACAGCGCTTGCTGGACCACCCCTGCCCCCCAGCAGCAGCTGCTTACAGCCCTGTCTCTCCTGTCTGCTTTTGTGGGTTGCTTCCTTTTTTATAATTTTGTGTTTTTCCCCCACAACCCCATCCTGGGCAGCGTGACCCAGAGCCAGGGTCCGGGCGCCTCCTCCGTACTCACCGTGCTGGGCAGGACCAGGGGCACGCCGGGCAGGGGGCTGTCTGCGGTCCCCACGCTGGGACTTAGCACCATGTAGCTGAAGCCCATCTTCCCTCTGTTCTGCAGGGTGACCTCTGCTTCGGTGACTTTGTTAAACAGCTGAAGAGAGGACAGAGGAGTGGCAAGTTGAAGGCACAGGCCTGATACTGGGAACCTCCTTCTGCTTTCACTGGGATGTGAGCAAATGAACTCAACGCAGGAGAAAAGCAGAGGCAGAGGACGTACGGGCACTTGAGTTTCCCCGGGTAACCTGGGTAAGCCACCGCCACTGGGCACCCCTTAGCCCTATACAGGAACAGACACTAATGGTGGCATGCAGAGGGGCAATGCCAACCACAGAGATCAGTCATAAGGAAAGCAAAGAGGAGACAAGCTCTCTGCACCTCATGGTGTGTCATCTCACACCAAGCTGGGACAAAGGAGGTGGCATCAAGACACTGCAGAAGAAAAAGCACCTGCAGCGACAGCAAAATGGGAGACAGAGCCAACAGCTGGAAATATCTGTGGGGTTTTTGACCAAAAAGAAGTGGGGATTATTCTAGGACTTCCCAGCTACAGTGACTGGGAAGCCCAAGTTAACTTCCTCCCTGGTTTATTTTGCTGATTAATCAAGAACATTAAAAGAGAGCGCCTCCTGGGACCTCAGGCTTTAGAAGCGGATCAGCAGATGGACGTCTTGGGGCACGTCCCTCTGGAGATCGCCACTGGGACCCTGCCTGCCCCAGGAGGCGGCGTTAGTTACCTTGAGGAGGAGGAATTCCCAGATGGAGGGGGGCGGACATGGTCATTAAAAACCAGCTTGGATGCAGGACATATCACTCCAAGGTTGTACTTCCAAGCCATAGAGCCAACAAAGTAGTTGGGAAGGGGAGAGAGCCCCAGGCCTAGGTGGCAGCAACATGCGGGTGATGGTTTCACGACAAGGACCTCTGCCAAGAGAGCCGTGCGGTACCTGCAGCCCACAGTCGATCTCTGTGACGTCTAGGAGGTGGTTGATGAGTGAAGCCTCCCCACTCAATGCAATCTCATAGGTCGGGCCTCCCTCCACCCTGCACAACGCCGTGACGTGGGCGACGATATTTGTGTGGCCAAAGAAGGTGAACATGACCCGCTGGCTCTCGCCTGGCTGCAGCACACCGTAGAGCGGCAGGACATCGAAAACCTGGAGGTAGGCGAGATCAAGATATCAAGCATGGAAGTTGATGCAGAAGAGCAGCCACGGCTTGGAGCAAAGTACAGACGGGGCTGCATGGGGGCTCTTCCTCAAACACCGGCAAAATCACCCTAATCTCATCCTGTACCCATTCCACTTACCAGTGGAGGGGCCACAGGAAAAACCTTGTCCCATGCTCCCTCATTAATTAATACACTACATATTAAAAGTAATTTGGGATGTCTCCTGGCAGCAAGAAATTCTCTCCACTGCAGAAAGTGCCTTTAAAAGCACCTTTTACTGCCCTAAGCAAAACACAGTATTCAGAGGTGAAAGCTCTCAGAGCTGGGGGGGAGGACTCCAGCCCAGCTCATCTGACTCCTGATGCTTTTCACTCTCTCCGATTCACATGCTGTGCGCTCCCAAGATGCTACAGCAAAAGCTACCGCAGAAATTTCCTGTTGACCACCTGATTAGCAACAAGATGAAGAATGCCCTCCATAGCTGCTGCACAGGTCAGCCCTACAACATGTCCTGTGTGTCCTCTCCAGTGACCAGTTACTTCAGCAGCACTGTGCGATGGGCTTGGAGGGACGCGAGGCCACTCTGCGAGCAGCATCGAGGGCCACCAGTGTGGAGGGGGGGCTACAGAACTGCTTGCCACACTGGAAACGTGGCACAAGAAGGATTCCCACTTACCTCCTCAATTCCCAAGCTGACGGGCTCTTCCTCCACAAACTGCATCTGTTTGTTGATCCCCACCAGGCTCTGCGTCTCCACAGCCCCTTCCAGCTCCTCAGCAGGGGATGGCAGCACCTGCAAAACAAGCACCATGGGCTGCAGCTGGTCTGGGTGAGACCACTCTGCTGCAGGCTCCGCCACCTCACCCAGCCAGGAGCAGCTGAGATGGGACCTGGGTGCAAATCAAGTATGTCCGTGCCATCCGTTGAATGTGGGTCCAAGCCCACCCACAGGTGAGACACGGGCTCCGCCTGCACTTCCTACACGCAAGCGTGCATGGTGAAGCTGAGTGCACACAGCCCTCAGTCCTGGCAGAGACCTCAAGGGCATTTGGCACCCTTGTGCCAGACCAGCTTTGCTCACTCCCGCCCAGGGAACGTGCCCAGAACCCCATGCCTCAACAGGTTAGGTTCTTCAGGACAAAAGCAGCAAGCAAGAAGTATCAAACCAGGAAAATAAGGGCTTGGCACAACTATCCAGTTTCAGAGAGTGCTTAGGTTTCATCTCGTGCACCCATCAGTGCTGGAGAGCTGAGGATCTCCACCAGGTCACTCTCTTGAATGACACCTTCCTGAAGAAGGCGGCAGAGATGTTCTGTCTTGCAGCAGCTGAGAGCTGGTGTTTGACCTCAGAGGTGCCATCTTTCAAAAGGAACCTCATCCCCTATTTAATAAGCGAGGGCTTTGTGAGTGCTTTTGAAGTGTGGCAATACCTGCTTCTTCAGTAACGTGAAGAAGTGCTTTTTGCTGGGGCCTTGGCATCAGCAGAATCTGCAAGAATTTTTATGGGACATCTTTACACCTAATCAGAGGCTACATCTCCCCGGTAGATGAAGCTCAGAATCAGAAGATTCAGTGCTCTTTGTCTCATCTCCACATTTTCAAGCCTAGCAAAGCTTTGCCAAGTGCCTATTCCCAAAGATTCTTACCCACAACTTTCCTAGGCCTATGGTCTCCCACCTCCCCAGGGAGGTTATGTGGATATTGCCTTGACACAGTCACACAAGCAGAAGGGGAAGCTGCCATCCAGACGTATGCTTTGAAGCCTTTTGGATCCTACTTAGCCACATCTACTTGATTTTCTCTGGTTTGTTTCTGCATACATGGCAACAAAGCAGGAAATAAAGAAGATTCCACGCTTCTATCCAAAAAAAAATCAGCCACGCTATTCTTTACGTCTACGGGGTATCATTTCTCCTGATCCAGAAAAAATGTGCCGTTATAATGTTAAAATGACCAAAGTTTGGATGTGAGCAGGTGCAACCCCTCTCCTTGAACTTAATGTCAACGCCAGTGCTTTCAGAACTTCCCATGCTTTCTTGCATCCTCTTTTATTGCCCCAGGAGCAGCCTCTGTCCCACACAGTGCAGAACAAGGCGCCAGTTCCCACCAGCACGGACATCAAGCTCCAAAGCACCGAGGTTCACCAGGAAGGTCAGCAGACCAAAGGCCATTTTTCATGCCAGGAGGAAGAGACAATGACTTTGAAAAGTCTCATTTTATCAAAGATGGCTCTGTGGCCATCCCTGCGATACTGCAGGTCTCGGGTGAAGGCAGAGACATAAAAACAAGCGGCTCCAGCTGGGGGTGAGAAGGTGGTACCTGGAGATCACAGTACTTGGCACAGCTTGATACAGGAAGGAAACTGGAAGCCTTCACATCATGATGCAGATAAAAGGCTCATTTTACAGTGTAAAAATAAGCTAAAACCCCCCAAACTCAGCATAGGTCTGTAGGATCTCAGTGGGCTTCTCCAAGCAAAACTATCCAATTTCTCCCCCCCCAGAAGCCCCACGTCCAGCCACTGGCCCTACTGCCAGCCCACCCTCAGGGCACATGACAGCAGGGCAACAAAAAGGGGGATTGGCACAAGCACGGCTTTTCAGTGGCAAGATGGGGGAGGCAACGCAAGCGGTAGGTGTACAAGAAAATCTACCTTTGATTCCAGGGAGTCATCTGCATCTGCTGGCTCCTGGGCAGGATCTCCTGTGGCTCCCAGGGCTTCAGCTGGCTCCTCCACATCTCTATCCCTGCAGCTGCTCCCTGCAGACACTGAGCGCTCCGACCAGGATCCCTCCTCCTTTCGTGGTTGAGGTTTGGTGAAAAATTTTGGTACTGGAGGGCTGAACCTGGAAAATAACATGACTTTGATTGTGGACCTGCAGTGGGAGGGAAGGAAGCCTGCACGAGCCGCTCCTCGGCAGGATGCTGCCCCCGGCTGCGCACAGCTGGTGTGAATTCAGTAATTGGTCTGACCCAGCAGCTCCCAAACCAGGATGGAGCAGGTCAGCATATGGGGCTGCCTAGGGATGACGCTGGTGCAGCAGCGGCACAGGCAGCTGGCAACTGGTTGCAAGGAGAAGCTTGCAAGGAG
>NW_020799200.1:56884-61983 GCF_003259725.1 Athene cunicularia | reverse complement strand
GGAGGGAGGAACCCAAGGTGTCAATAGAAAGCTGACCCCTGGGACAAGAAATCTTCCTGGTGCTGAAGGGGGTTGTTTTCAAAACGGAGAAGAAAGGGGAAGATAAGATGCCCAGCATCAGCCCAAGCGTTAGGCAGCTCTTCCCCTCCAGCACCTCCTAGCCAAGGCTGTGAATGCAGGGAGGAAGGCAAGGAGCAGAGAGCAGCTCCTCCACCTGCAGAGAGGACCCATCCCAAACCAGAGGGGCCGAAGGGCTGTGGACGTGCCTCCATCAGCACTGTGGAGCCGAGAGATGGAGCCTCCTGACATAAGCAGGTCAGCCTGGAGCTGGAGGGGCTGAAAGCAAGGGGTTAAGCCATCCAAGTCTATCTCACCCAACCTGGTCACCCCTCAGTTGAGACAAAATGCATCCAGGAATTAACAGTGGGCATTTAATGGCAGCACGGGCAGATTGACACCAGGGGGCGAAGAGTCCTTCCTGCTAAGGCCAGGACAGCCTTGTGTCACCCACTGTCCCCATCCTCGGAGATGTTGAAAGAAAATATCTCTGTCTGTCTCTTGGTTTCTGAGCCTGCTAGGGCCACAGCTTCCCACACCTGCCCCCCAGAATAGAGGAGCTAGAAATCACACCGCTTCTGCAAACTACACGTGAAGATTCACACAGGATGATGTGACCCGGCCGGCTGAGGCTGTGCGAAAGCCAGCAACATGAGGACCATCCCCCCAACCCTGCAGCGCTGCAAGAGGAGTGCCCCAGCTCCCCACAGACCCGGCCAGCACCAGGGACAGGAGCCAGAAGCCACCGCCCCTTTGCATGAAATGCAAGAGTTTTAACAGTGCTGAGACTGCTTCCCTAGTGCATGTCACCCACGTGTGGAGCATCCTTGCCCAGGCCCCCAAGGACCACCCGCTGGTGCCCCCACTAGCCACGGCACTGGGTTAAAATGAGACTCCCAACAAAGCATGAGCTCTTCTCAGGTCATCACAGGGAAAAGCACCCAAGACCGCATGCCCATGAGGCACCCGAACAGCTTACAGGCCCCTACAGTGCACGTTTATTTCTCCTTCTGGCCATCAGATGCATATTAAAAGGACACTTTGGAGCCAGTTACAGACAGCTCAAGGGTGTTTGCAGCTGAAAACAAAATAATATAATACAGGCACAAACCAAAAGCCTTCCCAGTGCACCGTGTGGGAACACTGGGCTTGAGCTGGGCCAGCTGGCCAGCAGCTGAGGAAGGCAGTGGCAAGGGTTTACCCTCATCAAGATTGACTTCTGAACAGCATTTCATCCAAATGGCCCTGAAGCCTATTTCTTTGCTGGGATAAATTCCCCTGCTGAGCTAAGGTTTGTGTATTTACTGAACCACCCACTGAAATTCAGACCAGGCAGTGGAGAGACAGAGAAGAGAAGCAACATTGCTGCGGTGAGACCCAACACCTCCAAGTCCTGCCTTGCACTCGCTGCAAGGGATTAAGCTGGATTTGGCATTCATCTAAATCCAGCGAGCAGTCCCACTGTGACCAAGTATTAATTAACTCAAAGTTCATATGCAATTTCAACAGCCACTTACTTATCCAAGTCAAAAACATGTCAGTTTTGAAGAGATGAGGGAGAATTTTGATGTCTTGTTTGAAAGCAGAAATTGTGTGGGAATGGATGCAGCAGAATTGAAGTGTCTCACGTTCCTGGGGCAGCAACCAAAGCTTGCCAGCACCTTGAAGCAGGAGCCACAGGATTTGATTTTTGGATGCACAAAATTCCTTGGCTCCTGCTGAAGCCCACAGACCTTGGCCATCCCATCACTTTAGATGAGAAAAGTCAGAGGAGGGTCTGAGGCCCCTCAAGCTCCATCTGACAGGGCTCATGCCTCTCCCAGAGTATTTCCATGGGATGTGGCTGGTCCAGTTTTGCAGGGGAGAGGCACTAAAGCTCCTCAGGCACTTTGGTTCAACCGAAGCTGGACCAGGGCCAGCCACCTCTGGCACTGCAGGCACAGCAGCTCTTTGTGGAGATCACCCTGAGGCAGCAGTACTTCCCTCTCTTGACAGGTCACAGCCCTGGAAGAAGTCTCCACTGACTTTACTGGAGTTATTTTGACTTGCAGTGCTTTTACAGATGGTAAAACATGACCCAGTAAGTCCTCTCCTTCCTCATGCTTTGCACGTCAGCCAGGCAATTTATAAGCATCAGGTGAGCTCCTGACTCTCTATCAGATAGAAAAATGCTTCTCAATCAGATTCTGGCCAGAGGTCCCTCTGAACAAATCAGCAGCTCTAACAATAAATATAATTGTAAGTCTTTGTTCAAAATTAAACAAGCCCTGACAGCTATATTTTGCAGATGCTATTTAAAGTAATCAGCACCAATTACAATTGTACCAGCTGCTTCAAAAATCAGTTCTGCCAACAGACAACTGTATTGACTCCCGTGACTGATAGCAAAGGAGGAGAGATGTGCTCCAGCCGTCTTTGTGGCAGGGATCTGGACACTCACCGTTTCAGGATGGCTTCATGGGGACAAGTGCTAGAGCCTCGAAACACAAAAGCTGTGGCTGCAAGGGTTAAGAATAGTTGGAAGCAGGGGGGAGCAGAAGAAGTGGTTGAGCATAACCAGCTCCTGGGTGATTAGAAAGGCAAGCAGGAGGCTCCCAGCCCTCGGAAGAGAGATTCTCAATGTCCTCTCCTTAGGGAAAGGCTGCAGGAGGCCGAAGCTGGATCTCAACAAGTTTGTGAAAAGGGTGAACAGGACAGTCTGAGGTGGGAGGGGCCAGGCTGGGCTGGCTTGACAGGACAGTTTCCCCCTAAAGAAAGCCAAAAAGCAGCTCAAGCCTGACCTGGGGCATCCTGGAGGTTGAGGACCAGCAGGTAGCTGGGCTCTGTCTAGGTATCCATGCGTTCTGGGTGCCTCGTTGCACCCAACGGCAGTACAAAAAGACCTTGCAACCCCCGGCCAAGCACCCTCTAGAGCACGGGGGCTCGCAGCTGCACCACAGGAAAAGCCAACCACAGCCCCTCTGCCCACCAGCTTGCATCACTGTCCCTCCACGGTGCCAAGAGCAGAGCGAGGAAAAGGAGGGAGATGCAATGACGGCCCATGTCCTGAAGTCCCCACCTAGAAGGAAATGTCCCTGCTCATCTTGACAGCATCTGCTGAACCCCAGGAGGTGTATCCACTGGCCCACACTGGTGCAGGCTGCCCAGCATGCCCGGGGTGGGCAGCGATGCCACAGCACACCCTCCCAACGGGGCTCTGCAGTGGGTCACCGCAGGGAAAGACAGGAGAAGGTAAAGCAGCAACGATAAATAAGGCAGAAGGAGAAACAAGCCAAAACAAGCTCCAGTTTCATGTACTTCCTAGGGTCACATCCCCAGATCACTCAGATGCTGAAGCTCCACCCCGCTGAGTACGCCAGCACCGCCACCCATCCCCTGTCCAGAAGGAGCAGGGCTTGTGGCACCAGCAGAAATCACAGATCTAAGTCTGTGCGTGGCTTTCACCTTGTGTAAAAGGTGAGTTAATGTCACTGCTGAGTTATTAAAGGTCACTCCCACAGCACAACATCATTACCCCCTGCTTTACCAAGAGCAAGGCAGAAATACTCCCAGGAAGCGTGCTCACAGGCCAATGGCCCCACTGAGCTCCTGGGGCCAGGGCAAGGGACGAGCAGACAGGATTGGCCTGGTCCAGGTGACACCGGGACAGCTGGGGATGGCTTTGGGGTGATGGAGGCGAGCAGGTGAGGGAGAGGTGACATGTCCCACCAAAGAGGAAGCAAGCAAAGCAAGCTCACGGTTGGAAGGGTTTCACACCAGAAAGATGACTCTCCTGAGGGCAGAGCAGCTGAAAACGCGGCATTGAGTTAGGCACTCTCAAAAATGCATGACATGTCACAGCTGGCCCAGAAGGACCCTTGGGGTGCCCAACCCCCTGGGACTCCTGCCTCCTGCTACAAGAAGCGGATGGTGGGAAATAAACCAATCTTTCTGGCACCAGGCTACACCATTAACTGGGGTGGGCATCTCTTTCCGCTGCCCCACTCTTTGCAGAGCCCCATTAAATCTCCCTGGGACCTGAAGTCCTCCCCAGGCTGCTGCGCTGTAGAGAGCTGAAGGTTTGCCCTCTCTTTGCCCCTGGCTGCTTCCCTGTCCAAGTCAGGAGACACAGACTGATGGTGATACATCCCCGACATCCCAAAGTCCTCACCTGGGCTGTGCGAACACGGGGTCCATACTGCCTTAACCCAATTGCTACTTGTTCTCTGAGCTGTCAAAGCAACCCACCTGCTTCCGTGAGCAGCGTGGCAGTCTGTCAGAGTTCAAGGATCACCTGGACAATGCTCTTAGCCATATGATTTCGTTTTATGTGGTCCTGCAAGGATCAGGGAGTTGGACTTGATGATCCTTATGGGTCCCTTCCAACTGGAGATATTGGAGCTACAAGGGCAGTAGCAACAGCGGGTCTTCACACTGTGGCTGTTTTCAGGGATGAGGAGATGGACCAGGTGGATAAGAGATGAGTTTTTTATAACACGCTCATTTAACAGAGCCTATCGCAGCATGGAGTGGCTCCTAGAGCACATGGAGCTGGTGGCTGTGGCCAAAGAAAACCTTGGCAAAGAAACCACTGTGGACCAAAACATTGGCTTTAAGCAGGAAAATTAGCACCCATGGGGCTTCCAAAGCCCAAAACGTACTGCCCCGAGGAGCTGATGGCACTGGGGGGATGAGGCAGGTCTACTGCCACCCATCTGAGACTCCCCAGACCAGGGGCATGGTGGATGGGTGCATTCCGGATTGACAGGCTGCTGCTGCTTCTGCTCCCTCTCCCCTCCGCTGGCTGACAGGGGACTGCTGTCAGATTTGTACCTTGCACTGTTTTTCACTGCCTGCATTTTCCATTTCTTCCTTGTTACAAAAACAACAAAGCAGAAACCCCATCTAATATAACAGAGAGTTGGGGGTTTCTGGTCAGTAACAAGGCTGGGATGGAAGGAGAGAGAGCGGAGGAATGAGAAGTTACTAATACTGTAGGAAAACCCACTTGGGAGGAGAAAGGCTCCTGGTTGGTTCAAAACACATTGGCCGAGAAAATCCTG
>NW_020799200.1:55239-56834 GCF_003259725.1 Athene cunicularia | reverse complement strand
CCCCCCCCAGCCCCCCCTCTGCCTGCTACTGAGACCCCATGGGGGAGCCCAAAGGCCACCTCGGCACCGTCCACGTGTAAGAGCAAAGCAGGGCTGGAGGGGACGAAGGTGCGCACTTGCCCCTGCAGAGCATCGCCCATCTCCAGTCCCACCAGTGCAACCTTCGCTCCTCTCAGCTGAGGCACCTTAACAAGCATTGGGGTGCCCTGAGGGGTGACCCACCTGCTCAACACCTCCAGCAGCCACTAACTTGGGCATCTCCCTCAGGATGAAATCAATCCAGCTCATCTGCAACAACGGTGCCTCCGGGCAGCCTGCAGCTGAACGCTGCCTGACCCTGGTGACAGGGAGATGCCCCCAGCACAGGGGCAGACACATCCAGGGCCAGGAGCACCTCGAAGTCCTCCAGCTACACACCAGTCCATGCACCAGTTCAGCACATGGGTCTGGCCATTTTCATGGTGATTGTCCCAAAACTGCTAGCTGTGACCCCCTCCTAGCCAGGCAATGAAAGCGTGGCTCTCAGAGCTGCTTCTGATGAATACTGCAGGTTAAGAACAGCTCCCGAGGAGAGGTAAACCCCCGAGACGCAAAATCCATAATCGCTTATGAAATTACCCTCAGTTGTATAGAATGGCTTGAGGCAACTTCATGGGATCGTGGTGCCTAGACAATAATATTTTTTCACTCTAAAGCAGAAGCCTCTGGGACCTGGTGCTGGGAGATGATGTGATTAGTGAGTCCTGCCATGGAGAAGCACAAAGCATGGCGAGGGACTTTTTCCAGTGAATGAACAATAAGAAATGTAACATGAAATGAAAGGGAGGGAGGAACCCAAGGTGTCAATAGAAAGCTGACCCCTGGGACAAGAAATCTTCCTGGTGCTGAAGGGGGTTGTTTTCAAAACGGAGAAGAAAGGGGAAGATAAGATGCCCAGCATCAGCCCAAGCGTTAGGCAGCTCTTCCCCTCCAGCACCTCCTAGCCAAGGCTGTGAATGCAGGGAGGAAGGCAAGGAGCAGAGAGCAGCTCCTCCACCTGCAGAGAGGACCCATCCCAAACCAGAGGGGCCGAAGGGCTGTGGACGTGCCTCCATCAGCACTGTGGAGCCGAGAGATGGAGCCTCCTGACATAAGCAGGTCAGCCTGGAGCTGGAGGGGCTGAAAGCAAGGGGTTAAGCCATCCAAGTCTATCTCACCCAACCTGGTCACCCCTCAGTTGAGACAAAATGCATCCAGGAATTAACAGTGGGCATTTAATGGCAGCACGGGCAGATTGACACCAGGGGGCGAAGAGTCCTTCCTGCTAAGGCCAGGACAGCCTTGTGTCACCCACTGTCCCCATCCTCGGAGATGTTGAAAGAAAATATCTCTGTCTGTCTCTTGGTTTCTGAGCCTGCTAGGGCCACAGCTTCCCACACCTGCCCCCCAGAATAGAGGAGCTAGAAATCACACCGCTTCTGCAAACTACACGTGAAGATTCACACAGGATGATGTGACCCGGCCGGCTGAGGCTGTGCGAAAGCCAGCAACATGAGGACCATCCCCCCAACCCTGCAGCGCTGCAAGAGGAGTGCCCCAGCTCCCCACAGACCCGG
>NW_020799200.1:38464-55189 GCF_003259725.1 Athene cunicularia | reverse complement strand
GCCGTGAGTTGGTGTGAGTTGGGCACGTCCAACCACACAGCAATGGTTGGACTGTGTTGCTTATATAATTGCTCTACTCAAAGTAGCAGCAGTGATTAAAGGGTAAGTAGGAAAAATAGGTTGAACAATTCGAAGCAAAAAAGATCTAAGCACACAGTTTTGTCCAGGCAGAGGAACATTGTTCCCTCCTGGCCAAAATAAACGTGTGTGTCTGATTGATGGTGGGAGTCTCTGATGATTGGCTCCAGCAAGGTCAGATGGATGGATGGTTAAACTCTATTGATCTCACCTTCATGAGACCTGGTGTTTGATTCCCTTGCTGTCAGATCTGGGTGAGTTTGATCTGATAGTTTAGAATACTAACAGTTCTTAATGTGGACCAGAAATAATATCTGACATGCTGCCCTTCTGCCAGGCTCTTAATGAGCAACTTGAGGTGTCAACAGCTTGGAGACCATCTTCATTTCCAGCTCTGCCATGGAGAATCACATGGTGTCTGCTGAGGGACCCACAGAAAGTACATTTCTGATTAATTTACATACAGAGCAGAAAAGGGAGCTGCCACAACGTCCCCACAGCTAATGATCCAGTGAAGGGGCTATTCCACGCCCTTCGGAGCAGAGGCTGCTATCCTGCCAGATGCTCAGGACCATCAACTGCTACCGACTCAGCAGAGTTGGGTGACTCAGCATCCCCTGGAAGAACAAGCACCTGCAGGCTCGGGTCCAAAGCCAGTTTAGGTGGAGATGGGGTAATTAAAAGCTGAAAGCTGATTCAGCATTCACATTTCCAAAACTTTAAATTGGTTCTAAAGAAAGAAAGGAGTAAAGATAGACAGGCAACTGGCCAGCAAGTGGCCCCAGAAGAATTAATTCCACACAGGCTTTGCTGTAATGTGCTTGCTTCTCTCCTATTATAAAATATATGCATTGGTCTACCATCAAAATTAGATTTTCATTCTGGCTTGCAATTAAACCCTAATCTAATTCATCAGGAGATGACAGGGGCCTCCAGGCTGGGCTTACAGCTCTGCTCCTCCTTCCCTGCCCATCTCCCTCCACCTGCTTTTGTGGGCTTTCCTCTGCATTTTAGGGTCTGTTCTGGCAGGTGCCGTGCATCAAGAAGGGCCACACTAAAGACTGGTTGTTACTCGGTAAGATCTGGCTGTGAGCAGGCTACCCCCATGCCCAGGTCTTCTCCCCAAGCTCTCCTCATCACCACAGCTAATCTCAGGTTCCCAGTAGGTTGTCTCCTCTGAGCCAGATCCAAATTCCCTAAACAAACCTGTTTATTGATGATCTCTATTACTTTTAATGGCAGCACTTCAACACACAATGGTTAACTTTGCTGGGTTTCCTAGGGCACTATGGAAAAAACATTTGCTACTGTAATTAAAACTGCCCAGACTAGACTTTTGACTAAGCAGAGAGGCCACAGTGGGAGGAATTGCTAGTAATGTGTTTATAAATGTGCTCCAGCACAACTGCAAGATTGCTCTTGGGCTTGGAAGCCACAGCCCAGCACTGGCTGGCCCTGCTTCCCAGGACGTTCAGACAGGTGCTCCCACCAACACCTACAGCTGCACCCACAGCTGCAGCAGAACCTGCCCTTTCCCTGTAAGACACTAAATAGCTGTTTGGAGAATGTGATGTGCAGTTTAACAGATGAAAACTCACTGCACCAGCGTGGTGTTAGCCTCAGGCCACAAAGGTCTGAGAAAGCAGCTTTCCAACACCAGCCTGCCTTCCCAGGGGAACCAGTATGGGGGCTACAGTAAAGCAGCAGCAAGAGACTGTGTAGGTTCTTAGTGTAAAATGACAATACATAGGCTTGGCAGGGAAGAAAAATCATATATCTGCTTGTCCCAGTGCCTAGGTATGGGTTTGTAGCTGCAGAAATAAAGCAGGACTCTAGGTTATGGACAATGCAGGAAGTGTTGGTAGCATCTCACAGCCCAAGCCTGGCTGGAGAACGTTGTCTCCTTCCCAGCATCAAAACGGTGATCACTTATTCCCTGAGCACCTAAGCCCGACCACGGCTGGGAGGTGTTACTCCCCCAGGGAAAGTTGAAAGCGATTTGTCAGATCACAGGCAAACAGCCTTGGTCTTTGCAAAGCACAAACGGGACACGAAGAAGGAGAAGAGCTTCAAGGAGAGAGCAAAGGGGCGCATACCTCATCTGTCTCACGCGGCTGTCCATCAGGAACGACCAGTGGTACTTGACAAGAAGCGGGCTGCAGTTGGTCATCTCGATGTAACGCACACCTTCGGTGTTGTTCAAGAGGCAGCCAAAGTCCAGGGCCGTGGGCTGGATATGGAGATTTGGAAAGTAGACTTCTCCCCGAACGGTGACCTGCTCCTCATGAGGATGCTCAAGAAACTGTATCTTTAGAACCTTCTCCACTACCCGGCTACACAAATCCTCTTCATAAGCAGGGTTAAATCTGATGGAGAGAAGAAGTTCCTCCCCTATCTCCAGCTTCATGGGCTGCAAGGAAATGAAGAGTATTAATCACCAGTGTGATGAAGTCCCAAGGTCTGGCAGCAGAAAATGTGGAAATGTTCAAAGTGTGACCACAGCATAGGCTTCTCAGTTCATCCTGTGTTTTCTTCACAGTGTCTGCCTGACTGCAAGCCCCACCACGCTCTGTCTATCTCAGGCTCATCTCACTGTGCTCTGCATCAATACACAAGGAAAAGAAATATTCTACTGCTCAATTCGGGACCCACAGGAGCCATGTGCTAAATACACAACTAAAGCAGCACTTGGCACACCAGGGCCTTTTGCCCCAGCTCTAGAGGAACTCCTTTGCCCTCCCAGCACAAGCAGCATGGCACTGCAGCCTCACCCTTGCAGGGGTTAGTCACTGGCACAGCACAGAAGCGGTGGCCGTGCCTACAACCTTTAGCAGAGCCCACGTCCAACCCCTTCCGCCAACAACAGGGCAGGGGCCAGGCAGTGGCTGGAGGAGCCTCCTCAGCCTTCCTGAAGGCAGGGCTGCCCCTGAGGAAAGCCAGCTGCTCTGGAGGGTGTCTGAGAACAGCTGCTGGAGAGCTCGATGCCTTCCAAGAGACACCGGTATACACGGCTTGCCCAGGCCTAGCTGCCTGCTCCCCTCTCCTCACGTCTTAGAGCCAGGGTGTATTTCCCCAGTTCAGATGATATTTAGTTTCCTTCAGCAGCTTGTTTCAAGTCTGACTTAGTTCAGGCCAGTCTATTGCTGAATCTAAAGAATAAACTTCTCTACTAGAGGACCTCCCAACAGAAACCTACCACCACACCCCCCCTCTTCAAACCCCACAGCGGGAAGGCCCACGGCTGCTCACCTGAGCGTCTGCAGAGAGGGGCTGCTGCTCCGCGTCACAGATTAAGAAGGGCTGCTCTAAGGCCAGGGTGATTCTGAGTGGCAGGGCGGAGGCGTTTCTTAAAGAAAGAGACTGGTGCTGCAGAGTTAGGACATCACCAGGTTGCTACAGAAACAGGACACAAGGGGAAAAAACAATGTGAAGTGGCCACGGAACTCCTTCCCTTTCTGATGCATTTCAAGTTTTTCAACCCCAGAAGTGCATACACCTCTATTTACTATTTTTATTAGTTTCTATCCTTCTAGGTGGTTTTTCTCTTAAGTATATCAGATCCTTTCATGTTTAGAAACCACAGCATCCCCCGGGGACAGGGAAAGACTCTGGCACACAGAGGAGGGAATAGGACCCTGAGAGGAGGCAGCTGCATGAACAAGACCAATAGCAGAAAGTGAACCCAGAGCACTTGTCTCCATTTTCTATCCTCTCGAGAAGAACGGCACAAGATGATTTTCACTCACATACAGTCATTTCTTACAACCTTGTCAGCTCTAGTAGCCTCATAAGAGCAGTGATGCTGGTCAGAGGAGAAAAGCGAGCAGGATTTGGCCCATAGAAGAGAGCCTGCAGCAGCCTAAGGTTGGCTTTGAACATCTACAGGCACATACAGCCAGCGAGAAACCTCAACAGTCGGGCTGCAACGAGTGTCCTGCTGCCCCTGCTCCAGTGACAAGCTGTCTGTAGCCTCAAAGCTCAGCTCTGCCTAAGCTATTTCTTCCTGTTTATGCATTGCTCTGGGCTTCCTGCATGGTTTATATAAACTAGACAGTGTTTGGGCAACTTGTTCTGGATGTATTGATATCAAACAGCTGCAGTGTCATAACACTCAATAAATCCCGGCACATGGCATCAAGCAGACCACAGGCAGGCATCAGGGATAGCTGAAAAGCTTCTAATTAAACCTGTACTGCCTGCTCACAGGATTTTATGCTTCTCTGGAAGCCTGGGAACCAGAGGAGAGGCCTGAAAACACAGAAACTAAATAATGAAATATCTTCTCTTTTTCAGACACCTCACGGGAGAGGGAAAAGTGATGCAGGAGTCAGGATCCAGAGGCTAAGGGGCACCTGCTTTGCGCTGGCGTTATCATCACTGCAGCTGAAGGATGTCTGCAGGTCCTTTGAAGAAGGTGAAGCTTGGGGAATTGCAAAGAGCTACCATCCATGCCAAGAGCAGGGAAGGCAAACAGACAAAATGACAGGTTTTTCTCATCAGTGTGAAGAGCTGACAGGAATCTCAGTTCTTCTCAGCTTCCCTACAGGATCGGTGTTCAGACATCACCGTGCCTTGGAGGATCCTCAGAAGCCTCCCTTCACACCAAGTACAGGAACTGGTGTCTCTCTAGAAGTAGCCATGATCCCCCTCGGCAGAGCAGCTGTTCTCTCTGTTTTACTTGGGTGAAGTTAAAAACCAGTCCCATCTCTGAAAACACTCTCGCTTACTTTATGAAGCCCCTCAGGAAGGGTGAGGAGGGGGTTTAGCATCGCTCAGCTGCAGCACTCTGCTTGCCCACCTGCAGCCCCAGCACACGAGGTGGCTGTGCAAAGCCCACGCTGTTCTCGTGGGTCCCACACATCTCTCCCTGTGCCCTTTGCTCAGCAGCTCAACTCTGCCTCCACATCAAGAAGGCAGAATACAGCTGGTGGGACTGCTCCCGATCCCAGAGGGGCGAAATATTGATCTCAGTATTAATGGCAAAATCTTGGTCCCGCTCAGCTCAATAGTCAAAGCCACAGGGACTTGGAGAAGCCATACAACTTCCTCCTTTGAACACAAGCACACGCCGCACCAGGCTTTCAGTCACCAGCCATGCTCTTCAATGCCAGGATGAAATCCAGAGACTTACCTTCTCCACCCAGAAAGTGATTTCTCTGGAGGACATTTGCAGGACGGGAGCGATGAACTCGCAGGTGACATCCACTTCCATTATCGGAGCCTTCTCTGCCTTGCTCCCCACGACGGCGTGGCACAGCAGCCGCTCCTTCACCACCTGCAGGGAGGAGTCACCCGTCACCCAGCAGGGCCCAGCAGGGCATCCCCAATCGCACTGCGTTTGCTACCCACCCAACCACAGACCCTATTACCACCATCAGGTTACAGCCACTGGGCTCCTCAACAGCCCCCTTTTCTTTCTATGCTGTATCCCATTTATTCTGCTCTCAAACGTCCGTAATGCCACACCCCACTATCCACAAAAAGCCCTCGTGAGTCATGTGCTGCCTACAATTGTAATAGTCCCTGCCCCAAATTATTAGTTTTGATTTGTCCCACTGCCAAGCATAATACTTACAGAAAGCTGTAGGAACGGATTAAAAAAAAAAAATCTAAAAAAATGCAACTACCTTAAGGGAAACAGGTGACAGAAGGGCCAATGCTAGCAAACCCTCCCTTGGAAGCTTAGAGGACAGGATCCATGGGAAAAACCCAAATAGGACGACTGCCTTCAGGTAAAGAGGGGGCCACTCATTCCTAGCAGGTACTGTGCCCTCCTAGAGCTGGTTTTAAAAGAAACCTCCCCAGGAAAGAGATATCTTGCAGTTTACATGAAAACCCTCTGCTTAAGCTGGATGCTCTTAAGACTTTTTCCTGATTTCTCATGGTTTCAGTTCCCCAAATTCCTCCCTTCATTTCTCACTCTTCCCTCTGCTACAACACCACAACTCCTCCTCAGAGACTAAAGATTCAAAACCATCTGTGCTGCATGTGCGATGCAGGGAGTTGGGCTTCTGACCGACATCAAGAGTATTAAGTTCTCAAGACCCGAGGAAGGTGGAAAGCCACTCCCAGGGTCTTGGCTTTGACTGCAGGAACCAGGTAGCCACAGCTCAGCTCACAGATCCCCTTTCAGCTTTCCCAGGAGGACAGCCTCTCCAGCATCCTGATCACTTTCCTTCCTTTCTTTTCCCTGCTTCAACAAAACCTTTGGGCTCTGAACTGCACAGAGACAGTCCCATCGCAGTCAACTAGGTGAGTAGTCAAATATTCCTCAAGCTACCTACCAAGGCAGCCCTTTAAAACACCTTTCAAAACACAAGAATCAGCAGGAGCTTGATGCAGATTTATTCCACATTTGCCTAAACATCTGTGCCCAGCAGTCTTGGAGAGAGGGAATGCACACCAGGGTTAGCTGGAAGTTTCTCTGCAGAGTAGGGTGTCCCCTGGAAATAAGAGTCCAGGGAGGAGAACACCCCGTGACCCTGCTGAAATCTCCTCCTCTGAGCTGCCATCCAAGGCGAGACCTGGCTGCCCTTGGGACCCTGGGACTGGCTGAGAGACTGGGGCGAGCCGTTATGGAAAAATTGACAAAGTCAAGCTGTCAAATATAACGATCCCTGCAAACAGTTTCCCACGTGGATGAACATCACCCGATCACCACAGCTGACACACTGTGTTCATTTTTCTGCTTCAGGACTCAGTGCTAGACAAGCCCTCTGCCCATGTTTGTCGACAGAGGAAAAATGATGCTACTCCCAGACACTCCCTCCCTTCACAGGTGTTTTGTTTTACTCACTGCTTCCCCCATATACATTACTTTGCACTTTGTTATTTACTTTCTGCCTGTGCTCCTAGTCTAAGCGTAACTTATTTTCTCTGCCCTTCCTTTCTGCCTCAGCACATGACACCTTGTAACCTGCCATTTGCCCCTGAAGGAGCAATATCTCCTTCAGTCCGTGTTTTGGTATCAGCAGGTTGGGTTTACAGCAGCCATGGAAACATGAAAAAGCCTTAGGAACTGACGGTGGCCAGCAAGGAAAGCAGCTGGTGCTGCCATGGTAACTTATGGTGTTAGAACAGTTTCTTGAAAGCACTTGCTCCTGATGGGGAAGGCTCAGCCCTCGGGGGGGACCTCACCTGAGGAGTGCTGGAGAAGGCTTCCAGCACCATCTCCGTAGTCTTGCCCGGCATCAGCTCCACCTTCAGTGGTTGAACCTTAAACACAGGGCGGGCAGGTCTGGGGCTCTGGGAGGAATCTTGGCCCTTGCTGGTGCTGACAGCAGGGACACGATGACGCTGGCGAAACGAGCCAGAACCTGCTGTTGACCAGTAGAGCCAATGGGTGCGCCGTCCTTTGTTTGTTATCTTGAAGCGGTAACAGCAGGGATCCAGGCTGGAAGGGAAAAGAGATGGAAAAAGTCATGGGAGCAGCTATCTCCCAGCGGTCACCCAGCTTCAGCATCCTGATGGCGTTACCTGACTGCACACTCAGCAATAAAAGCACCTCCAAAAAGGCTGACCTAGCTCAAAGCTTCAGCAAAAGCCAGACCTTGGTTGCCCCCAAGTTTATCAGCATCCAGCAGCTGCTCAGTTTGTGTACAGCAAGGAAGAGCTGCATGAAGATCATCATCTCAGCTGCTGCAGACGGAGCATCACCAGCCTAGAGACCCTCCGGTGACCTGGGCACCCCCTGCCTCCCTGGCGGGGCCCCTGCCCCGGCACCCCCAGCCCCTTAGGGAGCATCCAACCTCATCACCCCCAACACATCGTCCTTTTCCTGAACAGTGCAGCTGGTGCTGTGGTTTAGGAAGATAAATGCACTTTGAGAACATAGGATCAACAGAAGTTTCCCCAAATCAAACATGGCAGCAAGACCAAGTCTGGATGCTGAGGGGATGGTGCAAGGATGAGAGGTGAATAACTAGAGCTAGATATAAACCAAAATGAATACTCAATGGAAATTGATTTCTTCATGTAAAGAAACACAAACTGCAGGCTCATCTGGAGTAATTATTTTACCCTCTATAAATCTGAGCATGACCAGGACGTGAATTGTTCCTGGAACAGTTAATGATTTTTTGAAAAGGACAGAATACACGGCTTACAAAATGCATGCCTGCCCCAGGCAGCTAAATGCACAGACCGGAGCCAAGAACAGAACAAACCAGCTGTTGAAACAGACTGTTAAAACATGATGCGTACAAGCTTAGTGTGAAAAGGTTTCTGTGGTGGACAGCACAGACGAAAGCCTGGAGAAGCTCTGGGTGGATGCAGAATTTGTGGCTCTGGGAAAGCCCAACTCATCTGAGATGTTACCTGGGTCCCGTCTCAGCTCACCTGGCGGCAGCTTTGCAGCTGACAGCAAAGGCAACAACTCCAGAGTCTGCAGAGCAAGATGTGAAGGGGGGCAGAGGATGATGACACAAATCACACTGACATCGCCCACTCTGTTGAGTAGCCAGTTTGTGGCTGCACAGAGCACAGGACACGACGGACAAGCACCAAACTCCCTGCAATGTCCCTGCGCATGTGGTTGGCTTGTGCATGCTTATTTAAACCCCCAAAAATCTATCCTGAAGAGTAGGATCAACCTGCTCTTTCTACCCCCAAATTTAGGGATTGGACTGCTGTGGACACTCTGCAGCCAGGGAAAGGAACAGGCACCTCAAGAAGACTATTTTTCTCGTCCTAAGAGGTGTCCGACACAAAGCAGGCAGCACTTTGAAAAGGCTTATTTTTCTCCCATTTACAGGAACAGGCCTGGTCAGATAGAGGCGTTAGGACCAGTGAACCCCCTCCTTTGAGCCAAGCTCTTTAATTAACACCTTCCATTTATCCTGCCCAAACTCAGTGGACTTCTCCTCCTCTCCCTTCCAGAGCTGGTCCAGTGCCAACCTTGCCTGCCCTCGCCTCAGGCTCCGCTGCAGCAGCGACGCCAAGGAAAGCCGGTGGGAGAGACGAGGGAAGAGCAACTACGTCTGATGAAGAGCAGCCCGGCAGGGGAGACGGGGAAGGCGAGCAAATGAGGGATGACATGGGGCAAAGAAATTCTGCTGCTCCTCCAGGACCACTGGGCAGAGGGCAAACAAAACAGCACCATTAATTTAGTCAAGGACCTGCTAACAAGCTACCACCAAGGTTTTCTGCTGTTGCGAGATGATACACCGCAGGGAAGGGAAAAACAAGCAACATTATTGCAAAGGGAAATATGTTTATACTTGTAATGTAGCATCTTCCACCCAGAGGCTTCCAGGACCTGCTGTTTTCCTCCAAATCTCTTTTTGTTCACGTGAGGAAATAGATGTATTATAACTAAAGACAAGTCAGTGACAATTTAACAACTTGTTTCCATTTTGGTGGCTTTTGAGGGTATCTAACAACTTTCAAATGGCCATAGAAGGTTTCTAAAGGAAGCCCTGTGGCTTCAGGAAAACGGAGCCAGGGCCTTGAGTGCTGAAGAACAACCAGCCTGAAGGAATACAGCAAAACTGCTCCTTGCTGAGCCCACAGCAGAAGCTGACAGATACCCTACCTGAAGTGGGGTCCCAAGTTGAGCTCCGGAGCAAAGGGTTTGTCGGCGACAATCGTGGTGCCGATGCCAACAGCCCTGACGGGGATCACGTAGGTGTGGCTGTTCTCTATGGACAGGTTCACCTCGTCCTTGAATTTCTCTGTGTCATCCAAGCTGGCTATGACAGCCACAGACACCTCTGTCTCAGGAGGAATCACTCCTTCACTGGGTTCAATCCTCCAGCACGAGCATTCGCGAGCCTGTAAGACAAGCCAAACACTAACTTAGCATGGAAAGCACGGACCCCGGGCTCTTGTGGGGGTGCAGGAAAAGGAAGGACTGAAGATATGAGGATAAAAACCAGAGAGGCTCCATTTCCCTAAATCCAAGCTGGAAACAACAACTATGCAGGAGCTTCTACAACCTGTATTTTACCTTCCTTTAACAGACTCACTTCATTAACCCCGTGTTGCCCAACCCAAGGGATGCTCATCCTCTGGAGGAGGTTATTCCTCCTCCAGTCTCTCTTTTGGAGCGCACGCCAAGGGAAGCTACTTCACCTCTCCTGGCTTCCTGACAATGGTGGCTGGGTTGGCATAAAGGCTCAAGGCCACAAGAAGCCAGGGCTGCTCAAATCCCACCGCAGCAGCCATACGGCTGGGGGATACTGCTGAGAGCCTGAAGAGTAACTCTGCAAAACGGGCTGATCAAAACCCAGACACCAACGTCTTCTTTCCCAAGTTACTCAGTGCTTCTCAACAGCCCCCGAAGAACCGAAGCACTCGGTTCCCACTGATCACCAGCTGCAGTGAGGTGCCCCAGTGCCTTCTGCTTTGGAAAATTCAGCTATAGATGTTCATAGCAGGGCAGTAAAGCAATAAGCAGAAAGCAAACTGGAAGACATGTGTACTGTAGGCACAGCCCGAGCTTCCAAGCACTCTCTTCCCTCTGGTTTCTCATGGACCCTCCTCCACAGTTGGGGCAGTGAAGGTGCTGGACCCCAGCCCCTCTAAAACCACGTTCCCAGGGAGCAAGCCTGCAGAGAGGAAACGCACACCGTGCTCCCTGGCCAGCAGGAAACACACAGGGAGGCAGATGTACAGCTTCCAAGTGTCCATCACGGTGGTGGTGGTGCCTGCACCCCACGGTTCAGTGCTGTGTTTGGGGTGACAGGCACTACTCACCCAAAACTCTGCAGTATTGTAAGAGAAGAGGTTTCCCCCTGCCTTTTTTATTTTTTAATGGAAAGCAACAGTGTGCTTGGGGGCCTGACATGATCCAAGCAAATGCTCGATCCAGGTGAGGTTAGCTCGAGTTTCCATCCGTCAGGCTGGCAGCACTCAGCTCTAACTGGGCACCAGCCAGCCCAAGGGAAAAGAGCGTCAGAAAACCGAGCAGCACTTTGAAGTCTTGGGAAGCATTTTAAATAACCCCCCAAAGCGACCTCTGCTAGCAAGGGTAAGAATTTCTGGGGCCAGGGAAGCAAAAAACTTGCTGAGCAGGCAGCATCCCAGCAGCGTGTGTAGGATGCCCCAGCTCGGATAGCTCCTTAGGCTGGCTGTGCCCTGCATGGAGAGCAGGTCAGGTCTGCACGCCTGCATCGCAGGTGGAGCATGCCAAAGGCATCAACATTATTCCAAGTGCTGGCAAAATCAATCAACTCTGCTCCATTTAATTTGTCCTCTAGAGCTGCAAAAGTAAGTCTTAAAAAAAGCAAGATGAGAATGGGATGAAGGAAGGTTGTTAGCACAGGGTAAACTCTGGGGCCTCACACAGGATCCCACCAACCCTCCTCTGCTGCCCCTGCATCCCGTGCACAGCTCATCACTAGCCTCAGAGGCATCCACTGCGCTGCCACCAGCCGAGGGCTACCCAACCAAGGCGTTCACACCAACCAGTGGCTGTTAGCTTTTCTTTGCCCTCTGATTCATGTTAGCTCACTGGAAAAGGAGACCTGATAGCTCCACCCCAGAGGTGAATCTCATGTCTGCTATCTGGCAAAGCTCATTTATCAAAGCTTGGCAACAAGCCAGGCAGTAAATTGTACCCAAGAAGCTATGACAGAGGAATAATGAGAAGCTGTCTCGATGGAGCCAGACTTTGAATTTCCCAGGGTGAGCCATGGCCAACAGCCCACTCCAGAGGAGCAGGGATGGCATCGTGTCCTCATTCTTTCCATTAGCATTTGGTGTGGGTCCAAGGGGCAGCACAGGGCAGCACAGTGCACCACTGAACAGGAGACCTGCTGGGACCAAAAGGCTCTGCCGGGCCAGACTCACTCAGGTTTCCAGGTCAGCTTCTGCCTACATGGATCCAGGCTGCGTCCCAGAGACAAGGAATCTCTTGGAGCCACGCTAAAAATTCCCTCCACTTTGAAGACCATGATCTAACTTCTGATAACGTCCCTGCTACTCGCTTATCCTTGAATGCTCCAGAACACAACCCAGTAGCCCTGTGCACTGGATAGACAAAAACAGTGGCTATTTTTGTCCCTGTAGGAGGTTGCACAGAGTCCCTGAGTGCTGGGCAAGGGTGGGGGTCAATCACTTATTCAAGAAGTTCAATGCTGAGATCATTAGCTTCTCCCAGGACAGATTGCCATCGCCAATAAGAGCTGCCAGAATTTGGATCTAAGACACCACTGTGCATCTGAGAGATGGATGGATGGATGGATGGATGGATGGATGGATGGATGGATGGATGGATGGAATGGCATTGATGGCTGGGATGGGATGGATGCCCTAAGGGACAACTGAGGAGCCACCACACTCAGTTCTCTTGAAGCTGCTTAAAGCTAGTTAATTAAGGGATCTGGTCATTCCGGCCTTGCACAAGTGAAAGAGGAAGCAGAACTCAGTATTAAAAT
This sequence comes from Athene cunicularia, assembly GCF_003259725.1. Taxonomy (NCBI): domain Eukaryota; kingdom Metazoa; phylum Chordata; class Aves; order Strigiformes; family Strigidae; genus Athene; species Athene cunicularia. The sequence goes on along the minus strand of NW_020799200.1, from coordinate 42,734 downwards.
GCAGCTGTACTTTACCAAGCCACAGCCCTAGCGAGGGAGCATTCACACCTCTGTCTGCCGACTCATCGCTCCTCATGGAGGCTGCACATGAAGGGGAAATAAAACCCCGTCCCACATCAGTTGTGCACAGAGCCACATCCCAGGTGTTTCAGCAGTCCTGAGGTGGGGGACCCTGCGTTCTTCATTTCAAAGGTACTCTTTATCCGCACAAACTGCCAGTGGCAGAAGAGAGCCCCAGACCACCCCGAGCCCCAGCAGGAGGTGGAGGTCAGGGCATGAGGCTGGCTAGATGCTCCCACCAACCACCAGCTTCCTCCTGGCACCTCAGCACCAGCATCTCCTTGCTAAAAGCACGGATGGGGACCACTTCGGTTTAGCCTCTGCCCCAGAGCACCATCAAGGGGATGTTTTATGAAATCAAAAGGCAGAGCCTCTAAAAAAAGGTAGCGTGGCACTCACTGCCACTGACAACAGAGCCTAACTTGTCAAGCTTGGTTCAGCCAATAGCAGACTGCTGAGCGAGCTAACAAAACTTGTCTCCATTTGTGTCCCTGGTCCATAGCTCACCCCTCCAGATCCCATCTGCGCTTCCTCGCTGGGCTGGGGAGATCAGGGCCACCTGGTTTGATAACCAAACTCCTCCTGCTTTTCCTTTGGAAAAAGCACCTGGCTGAGTCACTCTTCTCGGAGCATAACTGCCTTGAAGATTCTACCCTTCTTTAATTCAGTTAGCCAACAGGTGCAGCATGATACGGCAAGTTTAGTTTCCCTAGACAAGCAGGATAACAATTTCTTCCATTACTGAAAAACAGCAATTCTGAAAGGGTGTGAACTCATATAAGATACCTTACGTCATAAAAACCAAACTCCCCCCTGTGGCCAGGTTTCAGGCACCTTTTCCAAGGTCTCCTCCACACCTCTGCTCCCCTTTCTAAGAGCCACATGCTCTGGACTTAAGCCTGCTGGACCTAAGCCTGTGCGACACTGGGAGGGACGTAGCCTTCCACCTTCCTCAGGTTTTGGTACAACCTGTCACCAGGGCAAGACTGACGCTCCTGGCCATGACCCCTGCTCATGACTGATGCTGTGTGGTTCCAGGCACAGGTGGCTACAATGAATGGTTCCCTCCAGCTCTGGCAAGACCAAACTGGCTGGAAATCAGCAAATTGGTACTGCTGTATTAGCAAAACATGGCCTTTAAAACCTAAACTAATGGTTTAAGCCTAAAGGTGAGCTTTTGGAGCACCATGAGGCTCTGGTGAGACAGCTCTGGAAAGAGTTAAGCCTGTGCATCTGTTCCCGTGCTGGGCCTGGCTCATCCTCATGCCCCACTTTGCGAGCTGACTCTCTGGTATGTTTTGTTTTCTGTATCGGGGCAACTGATAGCATCACTGGCTGGGTCTCTGGCTCAGTCGCTGTGCTGGTGGAGGCAACTGAGACTGGCTCTGCATTTTACCCCGGCCCGGATACTGTACCAGTAACTTCACTCTCAGGTTCTGTAGCCTTTTCTGCCCCCTGAGGGCAGTGGGTGGTATTAAAGAGGACACGGTGGGCATGGGCAAGTCCCCAACACATTGCAGTGATTTGTGTCTCCTGGGTTTTGCCCGCTTGGTAACACACCCTTTCTAAGCAATCCATCAGCTTATCAGGGCTCTGCACTTGATCGGGAGTGAAATTCCAAAGCATTGGAGGTGCCCACCGACTCAGGACTTTGCCCATCTTTTCCCACACCCCTTGCCACTCACTATTATCTGACCTCGGGGCAGATTTCTGGACACTGCTATTGTTAGAGAAGCGCCACATGGCCCAAAACAAGATCTGGCAGACATTCAGAAAGCATTGTGCTGCAATCACAGCGACCTGCAGGCTCCAAGGATAATTGAAACTCCCAAAACCCGAGAGGACCTCTTCCCCTGGCTCACCCACAGAGGGTGTGACACCCCTAACAAAAGCCCAAACAGCAAACAGGTACCGGCCCTCCCCCCCTCCCCCCAGCAAAATAAGACCCTTTACACATTTTCCACTGATAACAAACACCAGCACTGGGAAACACACAGTGGATATAAGGAATAATCCAGCTCCACCAGGCAAGCAAGTGGGCCAGCATCGCAAATATTTTCTTATCAAACAGTACAAATACAAACAGAAAAATTGCACCCAACAGATTGCTCTAGCACACTCTGGTCAGGGTCTGTCCCTTTTTGATTCTTATTTCAACCCTCTTGTGCCCCACACTGCTGCACCAAAAAGGCTGTGGTGGTTTAGGCCCTGCCGGGACCAGAGACCACGTTGCTGTTGTCACTCCCCCACCCTCGGATACAAGTAGGGCACAAACCCCGGGTTGAGATAAGAAGAAATTTAATACAACAGAGTAATAAAACAATCTGAACAACAACAGTAGCAATAATAACAACAATAAACAGCAATAATAGTAAACCAGACAAAAGATATACAGAGAAATACCGCGATGGTTACAGACAGCCCCATGCTGCCCGTGACCAAAGCCACAAAGGAAAAAGAAATCCTGCGCTCCTGCGCCCGGACCTGACATCAGCATGGTATGAATAACCTGGCTGGAGATCCCTTCCCCCTCTCTGCTGGGGAAAACTTAACCCTATCCGAGCTGAACCAGGATAGCATCTTATTTCAAAAGTTCTGCTCACCTTGGAAGAGACCCCATATTCAGGGCCAGTGTTGCCTTTTAACTTTAACACTCATTTCTAAATAGCATTGCAGATATCATTTGAAGGGCACAGCACTGTTACCCACAAAAAAAGCATCTTGCCTTGCTCAGATAATGCTCTTTTCTCCCATAGAGCAAGAAGAAACCTTGACTTGACAGGAACAGCAATTTGCATGGGATGGTTAATACCATCACCAAGGTGGCACCATGGCCATCTGCATTACAGCATTTTCCTTTCCTGTTTCGAACAAGATACTAAACTTATACTTGACCTGTTGCTGTCCCTGTGTTTAATCTTGTTCGGTTTGTTGAGCTGCCAGTCAGCGTGCTGTAACATTGCTGATGCAATGCTGCTGTGAAAATTTCAATCATAGCTCCTTCCTTTGAGCAAGGACCGTGATCTATAAGCCTAACTGCAAACAGCCACTGTTTCGAGATCAGCCATCAAACAGGAGACAGGGAAATCACAGCTCACCGTCCTGCAGCAATCTCCAGGCAGGAAATCAAAGCAGCAGCTTTTCTGTCTTAGAGAACACAAGACTTGGGCTCAGCGGCACAACTGGATGCAGGATGCCCAAGTCACCCACCAGCAAGGCTAAGGGACTGACTCTGCTCTCAGAGGTACATGTGCAGTTCATCCTGGCACCTGACTGCATCTCAGATCTTATCTCCAAAATTATTCAGTCCTCTCTTCTTCCCCTCAATAAACGGCCAGGCAGCCTAAGGCAGTAGCAAAGGGCGAAACTTCAGCTGAGCAGCAAAGCAGCACCAAAGGAGGCAGCTGCTGGGGGCAGGGAGCAGCTGGAGCACACCTCGCCTGCCGCAGTGCTGCTCCCCTGGAGCTCAGCATCAGGGGGATGAGGAGTCTGAAGAGCCCTTGCTGAAACAACTGATCGAGCAGGTTCTCAGGACCTGCTTCTTTGAACACCACTGTGATAGCAGCAGCTGTCCTGAGAAGCCGAGATGCTCACTGTGGGGTAAGTTAAGCCTGTGGGGTCAGCAGGGGGGACTACAGAGCATCAGAGCCCACCCTTACTGCAGGGTAAGAAACCATCCCTGACCCACCTGCTGTTAGTGTTGTATTTATTGATTAGCCACAATATTTGCAGAGATTGCAGTGAAGCAGGATAGGACTTATTGCCCAGCCCCATGCCTTAGGGCCCTGAGGCAGTGCAGAGGCAGATACACCCTGCGAGCCCCCCGGGGACACACAGGCTGCCCGGGGAGGGAGGGCAGGTGTGAGGCCGGAGAGCAGTGCCTGAGCAGCTCTGCGGGTCAGGGCCTGGTATGAGCACGCAAACCCCGTCATTCACACACCAGCACCACCCACCCCAGGTGGCTTGCTCTCTGCAGAGATGGAAAGCAGGTTTTCATTGTGGAATCAAAGCAAGCTGCCCTGGGAATCCCCACTTTGAGGTTACATTTATCCCCCAAACAGCTGGAAAAAGCCACATGAGGGAAATTCAGCCTCGTCCTTAGCCCAGGAGGCTGAGCCTGTACTCTCACACACTGCCTGATGCTCCATCCACCACACCAGGCCGGGGCTAACCAGCCCCAGGAGTCTGACCCACCTGGCATGGAGAAGAA